>NC_031502.1:54595228-54730071 GCF_000237925.1 Schistosoma mansoni
CTTAATGAACCTGATGAAAAAAATTTGAGGAACAGTTTAGATGTTATCGTTTTGTCATTTTAAACGATTGTCTTTTTGTCATTCTATCTTAAATGTATCGTGAAATCATTTTGATTATTTTAATCTGTATGGTTGTGTTCGTAATGGGTTGAGCCCATCATTAAAATCCAGGGACGAATTGACAGGTACTTTTCCATTGTATAGATCTCTTCAGTAGTTAGCATTCATAATCCACCAGGGATCAAAATCCAGGATCTTTTGGCTACACAGTGAGCGCCAAACCACCAGACCACTTATGCATACTAAGGGCGTATTAAGACGAAATACCTGAGATCAATTCGTGGTGAATATATTACCTGCAGAATAGTGAGTTATCTTCTTCATACACATTTCTTCTGGATAAAAGTATATCTTTCCCTTTGCATGAATTCTAAAGTTATAACTTTTTCCAATGTTTTGTGTGATCACCTAGTGTTTCACCTTGAAAAAGTCTTTGGATTCTTTGACTATCTGATAATGATAAACGGTTTATTATCTCTCGTCTTAAGATGGTGTATGGTTGTGGTGATGGTGGATCTAAAATCAAGTCACGGACTTCTTTGGCAACTGAAGGAGGAAGGATAGAACACAAGTCTCTATAGCGAATCCCTTCAGATTTGATATTGTGTCTTGTGAAATAATGCTCTAGTTGAGCAAACCACAACTCAGGATCACTACGATCAAATTCTGGAAGTCGGGATTTCGTAGTTATAACAGTGTCTATCACCACTGGTGACAAATCCTCCAGATTATGGGTTTCTATTGAGTCTGACATGAGGTATGTGACAAATATAGCAATAAAGTTAGCACGAAAAATGGTTACTATAACACGAATAACTTAAGATAATACGGAATAAACTAGTTATATACTCAACTTAGTTTACGGATAATCCGGTCTACTTTTACGATTAAGTAAAAAAAAAAATTAATATCAGAAATGAGGTTAAATTGTGTTCAAAAAGGGCTCACCACTTTCGTGCCTTAAGGTAACCCTCGTGCTATTGATAGAAGAAACCAGAGAAGTAGTGAATAGGTCTTTATTTCGATCTTCGCGCAGTCACAGTGGAGCGTGGGATTATCTGTTCAGACAAACAAAGGCTCTCAACATTCCATATAAGATAGTAGGGAATATAACGCTTACAAAAGGTAAGGAAGTGAATGAATACTTGAACAATACTGTTTTAGCATATGCTTGGTTGTTTGGGGTCAACTCTTAACCAACCAACCTGAGCTGTTACAGGTACATTTAGAAAATAGTCGGCATCTCGAGAAGTATGTGATCTAAGCTGGCTGGCTGTCACGAGCGATGTGTAGCATGGCGTACGCACTAACGACCTGGTGCGTATGCGTGACCGAAACTCTTCGGCTACATTGTTTCCAGTAAAACTAATTAGGTCAGCATTAGTGTAGAAGACTTACAGAACTATTTATATTGGTGAGTTCTTTCGCGTTACAGATTATTCATTCACGTTGAATACTTGCTAAAAGTATGATCAATAACTTTATCCTTTACTTGGTATACGTATATTATAATTCTACTAACCACAATCATTGAGACGATAAGAATAAATATATCGATCTTTTAATTGTAAGGCTTGATCAAAAGTGAAAAAAGATAAGCAACTGTTCATTTTGCTTCCATTGAGGGTGATAATTGAGAAGAATGAGTTACTACAACATTTAAAAATAGAGGTTTTCATTCAGTACTCATCACCAAATGCTAACCCAATTCATCTTGATAATATTATTAGTGAGGTCAGACAACGGAAAAGTCCAGATTCGAACTGGCGTCCGCGGTCTGTAGTGATTGTGGAAGGGCAGCCGAAATTTGCTACCCATCGTTCGACGAAAGCACGGGCCACGGTTTCAGCAGTAATGTCCTTAATCGGTACTGCTTCTGGCCATCGAGTGAAACGGTCTACGCATGTTAGGAGATATGAGTATCCGTTCGAGTCGGGTAAGGGTCCTACTAAATCTATATGGACGTGGTCGAAACGAGCGTCAGGGGTTTTGAAAGAGCCTAAGGGACATTTGTTATGTCTTATGACCTTAGATTTCTGACAGCTTACACAGGAGCGTGCCCACTCCCTCACGTCTTTATTCATGCCAGGCCAACAAAAGCGTTCGGCTATAAGTTCGATTGTTGCACGAGCACCTGGATGAGAAAGATTGTGCAACGTATTGAAGACGTTGCGGCGATAATGTTTTGGTACAATTGGACGATCCCTACCTGTAGATGTGTCACAGAGTAAGGTTTCCTTACCTGTTCCCATCTGCTTAATACTTAGTTTTAGAGTTGTCGAGGATAACTCATGCTGAAGATCAATGTCTTCTTTTTGAAGCTGAGCGAGTTTAAGAAGGTCGATTCCTTGGAAACTGTTCAAGGAGCTAATTCGAGACAAGGCGTCTGCGACTACATTGTTTGCTCCAGAAATATGTTGTATGTCTGAAGTAAATTGCGAAATGTAGTCGAGTTGTCGAGACTCTCGCGGTGAGTACTTGTCTGAGGACGAACTTAAAGAGAAGGTAAGAGGTTTGTGATCGGTGAAAAGCGTGAATTCTCTTCCTTCGATGGAATGTTGGAAATGCCGTACAGCACAATACATAGCTAGGAGTTCCCTACCGAACGTGCTGTACCTAGATTCCGCGTCTAGCAACCGTCTCGAGAAAAATCCTAAAGGTTGCCACGAGTTGTTAACCCATTGTTGTAAGACTGCTCCGATTGCTGAGTCGGATGCGTCTACTGCGATACTAATGGGTGCTTGAGTGTCCTGATGAGCAAGCAAGGTTGCTTTAGCGATGTGTTCCTTAACTGTGGAGAATGCTTTACGGGCTATGTCGTCTAAACTAATTGATTTCGCATTTCCACGAAGTTGATCGGTTAACGGTTTCATTAGGGATGCGCATTTAGGTATGAACCGTCTATAGAAACTTACGAGTCCGTTAAAAGTTCGTAAGTGCTTGATCGTGGTCGGTTCTGGGTAATCCAGAATGGCCGCCACTTTGCTTCTAAGTGGTCGGATGCCTTGGGCATCAATAGTGTGTCCTAAGAAGTCTAAGCAGTTAGTTCCGATTTGGCATTTCTGAATGTTGACAGTAATGCCATGCCGTTGGAGTCGATCGAAAACAATGTCCAGATGCTTGAGATGTGATTCTCTGTCCGGACTTGCTATTAGACAGTCATCAACATACGCATGTACGAAGTTGAGACCTCGGAAGACGTCGTCTATAAACCTTTGGAAGGTTTGAGCCGCATTTCTTAAACCAAAAGGCATTCGTAGAAATTCGTAAAGACCGAAGGGAGTGATGATGGCGGTTTTAGGAATGTCGTCAGGTGCCATCGGTATTTGGTTATAAGCTTTAACCAAGTCGATTTTCGAAAAGACAGTTGTACCTTTCAAGGTAGCTGTCAAATCGTGAATATGAGGCAGCGGGTAACGATCGGGAATGGTTTTAGCATTCAGACGCCGATAATCACCAGTTGGCCGCCAATCATTGCTGTCCTTTTTAGGGACCATGTGCAATGGGGATGCCCATGGACTATTCGATGGTCGAATTATCCCTAGGTCCATCATGTGGTTGAATTCGTTTTTAGCTAACCTAAGCTTTTCGGGAGCGAGTCTTCGGGCTTTCGAAAATACAGGTGGTCCTGTAGTCGAGATGTGATGTGTAACATTGCTGGTTACACAAGGTAATTTCGATTGCGATTGGCATATCCCGGGGTATTTGTCGAGTACTGCTTGGTACAAGGGGTCTATGGTGTGCTTAATCGTGACTGGGGATAACCTGCAACCAGAACAAGGAGTTACGCAAACGGATAACTTAGTGTTTCCGTCTATTAACCTTCGTGCGCGTGTGTCGATGAGTAGATTGTGGTGTTGTAACAGGTCTATACCAATGATTGGCATAGAGACATCTGCAACCACGAAAATCCAGTGTATGGGTTTGCGTAAACCCACGTTAAGGTAGACGTACCTTTTACCGTAAGTAGCGATCGGCTTTCCGTTTGCCGCCTGTAAACTTAAAACAGACTCGCGAAGTCTGTCGTCGAGATTTGCTGGAAGAACGCTAACTTCTGCGCCAGTGTCGACGAGGTAGCGAACTTTCGTAGTCACATCCGTGACATATGAGAGACGGCTGTGTTCGCCGGCTACGGTTGCCGTTAACGCGTGCCGGCTGGGAAGTTTCCCGAAATCTTATTCGTGTCAGTCGATTTTGAAGTCGGATAATTGCAAGGTTTCCTGCAATTTCTGGAAAACTTACCGTACTGGTTATGATACCAGCACCAGTCGGGATTGTCTGTCTCTCGTGGTCGAGAGCCAGATCGCTTACGTGAGGCGCTTCTACGCGGGGTTTTTGACCGACTACGGTCATTGCGAACTCTAAGATATCGTGTAAGCGTGTGACATAGTTCGGCCATGTCAGTCGAGGTCGATTGGGGTTTTTCTTTGATGGAAAAAAACTCGGCCTTAGAAGATCTAGTGATTTCCAAGATTCGATCGGCAGATGCAGCTAGTTCATCAATGGCATTGTTTTGAAATGAAACAAGCACTGCCTGCACCTGTTGAGGGAGTTTAGACAAGAAAAGTTGTCTAAATAGGCCATCATCGAAAGTTCGTTGGCCGATGACTTCTCTCATTCTAAGCAACATGTCCGTCGCAGAACCATGTTGCAAGTCGATATTGTTAAGGAGTTGGTCTAACCGTTGTCGATCAGTTAGGTCTCCTCGTTTTAAAATCGATAGCTTAAGCGATTCGTAAGGTTCGGAAACATCACTAGTAAACATACTAGGTGTTACGTACCTGTTAAACTCGCGCGGTAACGCCTTAACTACCGCGAGGAAACGTGTGCGCGAGTCCGTGATTCCGTGCATGCAAAAATCGGCTTCTGCATAGCAGAACCAGGACTCGATATTGTCGGGCCAAAATGGCGTTAACTGAATCGAAATAGGGGGAATAGACTTTAACTTAAAAACCTTGGGTGAGTGTTCCGTCATATTAATATAGATAACGAAAAATGTCTAATTAAAATATATCCGAGAAAAAAAATTCGCGAAAAAAGTATATCACAATATAGAAAATTCAAATAAAGAATAACAATGAATAATAATATTCCAAAATGGAACAGACTCACAGTATATTGACTTGGTGTACCAGATCACGTCGGTCTCACCAATGATGATGCAACGGATGTTCTAGTTTTACAACTAGTTACCAGTAGCACCTTCTAAATTTGATCGTTCCCAGTCAGATAGAAATCAGAAGTCAGATGAGAAGAGGCAGGAAAGATATATTTGATTCGTTACCAATATATCGAGGACCTTTTCTATGAGCTGGCTAATGAAACGTAGGAGCTGTGTCCCACGTCGTGTTGAAACGTGATCTGGTGCGGATGCATGACCGAAAGCCTTCAGCTAAACAAGTCCACTTAAACAACGTGGTCAGCATCCAATGTCGAACACTTAATGAGCTATTGATTTTGGGGAATTATTTACAGCTACAACATGATCCAGTAATCACGTTGTAGTGAACAAAAAACGGGTGGGGACAATCGATTGTATTAAGGCACACATTATAGACTATCTCACTAAATTCTGATAACCATACAATGAACAATTAATTTGCAAAATAACAACCACTTGTCTCGATCTTAACTGTTCCTTCTGCAAATATCAGTCCATCTTCTCTGATTTCATTATTCTTGAATTTCATACCAATTGCGCTTCATTCCTGTTCTTTCCTTATCGATCTTCTGCCAAAATACTTACTATGTCTGACCATCACCATATACTAGTTATATGGATATAAGTAGACCGCACTACTGTTGCTAGTCACATTTCATTCATGTTAAACGTTACAACTAGACAATCTACCAATCATCTTCCATTCCACTTGATCAAATATACTATTAATATCAATAATATTAAAGTCAGCCATACTGATGGTAGTCCCCATTAAGTAGGACATGCAAAATTATTCGAAAACTGTAGCTTCTTGTGGTTTTCAAAGCTGTACTACTTACTACCGTAGCCAGACACATTGCAGTTATTCTACTCATGCTTTATGAGACTGAGGTATTCACATTTATTGCATAGTGATTACTTATTTAACAATTCTTGGTAGTCTAGTACCATCTATTAATCTACATTCTGATCACTAGTCTAAGTGACATAATATTGCAGTCCTAAGATAAAATAGTGTTGGATCTGAAAGGGATAGTTAAAAATATTTGATAAAGATATTTTCTTCATCTTTTTGATTGTTCATATTCAACGCTTCATATCTTTAAATTTGATTTGTATTTTGTCCTAGAAATCAATGATATGATATTTGTTGAGTTCACCCATAGAATCAGTAATCAGCTTACTGTTAAGATCAACATTATTCTAATTGACTTTTTTTTTATTTTCACTGAAATATTTTATTAATTTAACCTTTTTTTTTATCAGACAAGGGGTTTTGTGGAGATATTATTAATCTAATAGTTGAATCCATGAGTCCATTATAGCTCGTACACTATGGAAAGCTTGTAAAGGCTGGACGACTATTTCATTCTACTATGGGACTCCTCAGAAGTGCTCATCCACCACCCCACACGTGAGACTCAAACCTAATTCATCTTGATAAAATTAACATAATCTAGTATTCATGTTATTACTAGTGATATTCCATTCATGTTAAATGTTATATCCATCCTCTGTACAACTTAGCAATCTATCAATTGTCTTCCACTCCACTTGATCAAATATACTATTAATATCAATATTAATAAAGTCAGCCACATTGAATTTATATACTAAAGTATATTTTGTTTAAACTATCTAAAATAACCATGAGAATACAATTTTTATTATAAATAATCTTTGAAAGGAAGAGTCTTTTAATGTAATGAAATAAGATGAAATGATCAACTGCATGATGGTTCATAATATGATTACAGAATTTCTTTAACAAAAGTTTCACATATATATACCCCTAAATTCATTGTATCAATCGAAAACAAAATTCAAATTTAAATTTCCCGCGCATAGAAAATCGATTCTCATTTAAACAAAATTACCGCCATCATTCAATTTGTTGTCAGTGGCATTACATTAATTCAAGCATTGATAATATGATTTGTTTATTCATGATTACATAATTTGTTTAGCGGAAGTTTATTACGTTTCATAAATAAAAAAAGTTCGATAAGATATAAATTCTCCTAAATTCAATGTATCAATCAAAAAAATTTAAATTTCCCGCACTCGAAAAATCGATTATCATTTAAACAAAGTTACCGCCATTATTTAATTTGTTGTTGTGACTGATTTAAACAAAATTGGTATTTGATTTACTTGAATTTGTATCTAACATAATTTCATTATCTGTTAATGGTATATTAATAAAACCATATTGTTTTTCATTCATATTTTGTTTATCATTATTGTCACCTAATTGTTCTAATTGTTTTTTCCTCATTAAATAAGCATTATAATAATCAATAAACATATGCCACCATTGATTTAATATTTCCCCAGTAACAATATCACCAATATTATCACGTATCATATGTAATAAAAAATAACCATCATTTTTAACAAATTTTTTGATAAAATAATCAATACGTATATCTTTATTATTATGATGATTATGTAATTGTATATTACAACCCATACAATCTAATGAATGATTATAATATTTATCTAATAGCTGTGATTGTATAGATACTACTAAATAATGATAAATATAAGTAGTTTGATATTTTTTTATAGTTAAACGTATTAACCATATTAAAATACTAATAATAGTTACCATGGTGATAATTGCTATCCATAACCATAAAAATATATATATCTTTTCATTAAACATATTAATAGGTAATGCACATATAGCTGTAAATTTATTATTTTTAGTACCAAGATGACGTACTTGTATTGGGCAATAAGTTTGTCTTGGAAAAAATTCACTTTCAATCCATTCATGTTTTGTTTTTAATGTAAATAGTAAGTGTCTGCCAAATTTAAATAGGTTACCATGGTAACCGAGAAAGATTTTAATAATATATAATTGTCCAATTAAATTTAATAAATATAATAATTTAATAAAGATATATACTACTGATATATAATTACCGATATGTTTATTAATGGGGAAAAATTTTTGAAATGAGTAGTATGGAAATTTTTTAGGAAATTTCGGTGATTCATAATAAGTACAATAATGTTGACGTGATAAACGAAATAGCTGATATGCGGCAGATTCAACACATTTTGATCGTTTGATATAATCATCTGCTGTATTTGCTTTATATGCCATATCTAAGATAGTTTCTAAATTGATACCTAATATATGTGTTGTTAATAATTGCCATATTAAATGGGGTATAAAAAATAACATTGCTTGGATGGATAAACAAAATGGGACCCATTGATAGAAAGCTATTTGAGGAGAAAAAGAAAAAAAGAAAAGAACTTCAATGAAACTTATGAATAAACTCTGGTTAAGCAATTACTGATATAAATTTATTCACATCATCAACCATTTTATCAAATTATTACGTGACTTACTTACTGATGCCTGTTACCTCTCGTCGAGGAGCACAGGCCGCACACCAGCATTCTACATCCAACCCTGTCCTCACCAATCTTTTCCACTTATTTCCACTTAACATTCATCCTTTTCATATCTGCTTTTATTTCCCGACGTAATGTGTACTATCGACTTCCTCTTCTTCACTTCCCCTTAGGATTCCAAGTTAGGGCTTGCAGTTTAGTGATCTCCTTAAGGTATATCCGATCCACTTCTAACATCTTTCCCTAATTTCCTCTTCAGCCGGAAGTTGGTTAGTTCTCTCCCAAAGTAGGTAATTGCTAATGATATCTAGTCAACGTATATTGAGTATCTTGTGTAGACAGCTACCTATAAATACTTGTACGTTTTGATTGATCGCGCTGGTAGTCCTCAACGTTTCAGCTCCGTACAGTAGAACTGTCTTGACGTTCGTACTGAAGATTGTGACTTTGATATTGGTTGACAGTTGTGTTAACTTCCATATGTTCTTCAATTGTAGGAAAGCGGTCCTTACTTTGCCGATTTTTGCCTTTACATCTTCATCAGATCATCCTTGCTCATCAGTAATGCTTCCCAGGTACGTGAATATTTCCACATACCTCCTGTAGCTCTTCTAGAGTTACTGCTGGTCCCAAGTCTGGGTAAAGGAGGAGGGTTGGGCGTGAAGTCGGCAATTCCATCCCGTAGAAAAAAATCTTGTTAAAAAAATGCCAAGCTAATTAAACGAACTAAACCATTTTTATGTGGGCTGAAGGAAAATTTTGCGAGGTTAAACTAATACACTTAATTGCTTCATAAAGTCAATGATTATTTGACTAAGTTAGATAAAAAGGAGCATACTTCCCAGTTTATGTCGATACGATAACCATGATCACATATTAAAGACTATGGATGAAAAACTCAAGACATTTTACTGAGTAATTGATTTATTCATTTCTTGTCTTTACCTGGATATTGAATTTCAATACCATTTCAAACTTTCAGTCGATTATATGATTCCTTTTTGAATCATAATATCCATCCTTAATCCTTTTCGCAATCTCATCTAATACTATTATTTCGACGGACTTGTTATATATTGTATTAATCTCATATTTCCGCGATATGTTAAGGTGACGCTTATGTATGTCAAGCCTTCAGGTTGTTATCAATGCCTGGTTGTCATTACACATGATCTTAGCTCACAGAGCCGAGAAGCCTGGTTGTGCTGAATATAGATTGGATACTAGCCAAGAGTGCTACACTTGAATTTTTCACTTTAAGGCATGTTCACTAAACGTATTTCTTTTCAAAGCATTGACCATGATTAACAAAAACTGTGAGAGACTAGTATTTTTGTTTTATATTCATTTCTGTTCAAACGCAGCGAAACGGTTAAGAAATTTCTATCAATTTCTTAAAATCAACTTGAGGGTCGGAAAAATGCCATGCATACACCTGTTACCTGTCTACTTTCACTTACACAGTTGGTCTTTACCATAAACATGATTTATCAAGTTATGGTGTGTTCACGTTCATGTGATGTATTAGCTAGTCACCCCTGGTGATTGTAAAATGTATAGTTTATATATTCACCTGGATAGTAATTGACAGTATAATATCTTTCATGGTGATACTCGATAGGTAAGTTTATTTGAAATCTTGTGAGAAAAATGGCGGCCTGTTTAAACATCTGAGCCACCTGTTCCTATCATCTAGATATTTCAACAAGTTATCTAATTTCGTTTGTTTTAATACATCATTATGCCTATTAATCGCACAACCTATTCAAGTGCGTTTCTGAAAAGTGTAAGACCTTTCGCTGTAAAGGTTACAGAAGGCCTAATCAGAGATATTGTGGTTGCTGGCAATATGCAGCGAGAAGAATGTACATTATCCAGATGTCGATTGACTGGGCTGCTAACTTCTAACTGGTGATCACTCAATATTTATCGTCAGGAAGGACGAAGAAGTAAGAAACGGAAACTTGTTGAAGTACTTTGTGCTGATAATTCTATATTGTACAAAAAATATAATAATGAATAAAGCTAATAATAATAATAATACTAACAATATAATAGTAAGCATCAGAGTGTTACAGTCGTAGATGGCGTCGAGTCTCAATTGACTATGATCACCACTACAGTAAGATTATACGCCCGAAATCGACTTGGTTCCTTTGATAGCTTGTAAACCAGAAGGCAGTAACTGATCCAGATAAAGTATATCTATTGACGATCTCGTGGTATCGAAAGAATACCGAGACGTGCCAACGAGTACAGGCAATAAGGGCAGAGCGTAAGAAAGTTCGAACGAACAAGATGGATAGCGGAATGAGAAGTGATTTTGATACAGTTAAACAACAACGAGTACAGTAAAACAATCACTGGTGCAATTGGTTATAATAATAATTGTTTCCATTATACCAATCACGTTCTCATCGACTACACAGTAATGAATAGTACCATTGAAATGAAAATTTTGATTAATACGGCTTGTACTCTTTGGAATTTACTTCATTCTCCAGATATTTTTCACATATTCTCGTTTTCTTGATAAGGTTCTGTAAGGACGGCTCGTCGGTAGACTCTAAGTAGCCTTAAGAAGCCCAGAAAGAGCCGCAGACATTCCATCCAATCACTGCTAGGGGAATATTCTAGAATGTCGACGTGTAGCTTCTCCATTGGGTGGATAAGAATGACCCCTTATGTGCCTATTGGTTGACCGAAACGATGATTTACATTCAGCCAATAACTATAAATACATTAGATTTCTGTACTATATTTTGACACTGTTTTGGGGAATAAACTTCCTACTTACTAGTCTTCTGTCTTTTCTTTGTGACGTTACGGGTTCAATCGTCCAAGTAGTCTAGTAGTACGCGGCATAGCAAGAATCAAGGCTCTAGATATAACAGGTTCAAATTGTATTTCATTTAGAAATAAAAAAAACGGAGCACATATTTTGTTGAATACTACTGTTTGTTCACTGAACAATCTCTCTTCAGCCAGCAATACAGCTATACTCATTCTACATATGCATTCACGTACATTTACAACTTAATTGTAATCATCTCTTGTTGTAAACTAGAGAGTATTTAAGAAATAACAAGGAGGTTTTGGTTGTATTCTCCGAATATTGTAATCCATGAAAAATACTACTAATACAGAGATGATACTTTGAAACATTCTTCAACTACTTATAAGTAAGCAAAGTTAACTAAGAAAATATTTGCGGTCTCGGAATAAAAATATCATCAGAAGGGGTTTTGTGGAAATTTAGAATTTTCATAGTTGAAAGCGTGAGTCAGTTAAAGCTAGATCACCAAGGAAAACTTTGAAGCACTGGACGGTTGCTCAACTTTGTGGTTTGGTTGGAGTTAGATATAAACACCGTTGGATGCCGGCTCAGTGATCTATCGGTTAAGTGCTCTGGTGCGAGACTAGTAGATCCTGGGTTCGAATCTAACGAGGCGGTGGGGTCGTGGATGCGCATTGCTAAGGAGTCCCACAATAGGACGAAACGTACGTCCAGTGCTTCCAGGTTTTCCCTGGTAGTCTAGCTACAATTGACTCACGCTTTCAACTATGAAAAATATCTTCACCTAAAAAAACCTATGGTTGTGTGGTGTATGCTACTTATGTTGACAGATATAATTAGTATGTAACACCAATCAGAAGTAGGATGCCTGGTAACAAAATATTGTAAACAAAAGGACAAGGAGGAAATCTGAGAGCAGTGTAAACAACAAAAGAGTTCGAGAAATGTGAAAAGACCAACGCAAAGATGTGTAAATGATGTATGGTTTTCATATTTCGCTAAGCCACTGTGATTTTGCATTTGTTTGTTTGGGCCTTCTCATTGATTTTAAGACTGCGATTGATCAGTTTCCTATTGGCATATTTGCATTCTGTGTGGACTGCCTTGATATTGACCTCAGTCACAAACATTGTAATCGTAGACTGATGGTCACTAGCACAGGAATGTAGGACTCACGTTCCGTCCTATTTGAGATTCGTCTCGGAGTGAAAATCAACTCTGAGACGCAGCTACATGCATCTGATGAGTCCCGAAACACACAAAATGCGAGTTCTGGATTCCACTACTAGACACCATCCATCTCTGCTTACTGACATTTAGTTCCCTAACTAGACAATTCACCACTTCAATTGTTTTTGATTATTAGTTTTAAACATAATTATTTGTTGTTTTAAGCTTTCATTATCGTTAAACATTCAATATTGGTAATTATAATGATTGAATTCAGATTAATAATAGATTGATGTTAGTCAGTTTTGGATAACTGTCATTATATAAAACGGAAGTCAAAACATTCCTATTAAACCCAATTTCGTCAATGATTTACATTGTTATTTCTGATGATAATGAATTTGAAAGGCCACCACATAGTGTAGATATATGTTTGACAAAGTATAGAAATTAAGTCTACTTTGACCAGATTGTTATGGTAAACGTTAATGGATAAGACAGGGGAATAGGTATGATGAATTCCTTTTTGAACAAATGGGTTCGGCGTTTTGACCTGCATTTATGGTGGCCTGCTTGAACATCTGGTCTACCTGTTCCTGTCATCTAGATATTTCAACAACTTAGTTGATTTTGTTCGTTTTTAAACACTATTATGGTTATTAATCGCACAAACTATTGAGATGTGTTTCTGAGAAGTGTACAACCTTTCGTGATACAAGTTACAAAAGGTCCAATCAGAGATATCTTGGTTGCTGGCAATATACAGAGAAAATTATGCACATTATTTAGATGTCGATTTTAGCGGACTGCTAGCTTCAAACTGGTGATCACTCAATATTTATCGCCAGGATCGACCAAGAAGTAAGAAACGGAAACTTGTTGAAATACTTTGGGCTGAGAATTCTATATTGTACCAAGACTCTAATATTGAATAAAGCCAATGATATAAATAACAATATCTATGCACTGCATATCTATGAGACAGCTATCCAGTGTTCTTTGGTTATCAGTGTTTGTCCATAATATGTCAGCCCAGATGCTAGATAACTTTAAATTTATAATTAACAGCTCTTAGCTAAGGTTTAAACGAGTGATTAGACTATTTGTGATGACCTTTTTCTGATAGGCTTAATTATTGTAAATATGATCTTTATGATCGAGATCGTGAAAAGTTAAAGATGATCTAAAAGCCATATTTACTAATCTGAACTCCGTCGTAACAAAGGATCCATTTCTTAAATTCTAATAATCAAACCTATTTATAAATGTTATCAACCTGGTGTCAATCAGTTATGGGAATTGGCTACAAACTTCGTATAAATTTCGTCAGATACATCTCTACACCTGTTTTTTACAGAAACGAGAGAATTCACACATTAAATTTAATAATGGTTTGAATTATTTTTTCTGGTTAGCGTTTTTTAACGAGTTAGTTTTCTACGGGATGGAGTCGCTAACCTCATGCCCAAACCTCCTCCTTTATCCGGGCTTAGGACCGGCAGTAACCCCCGGAGGGGCTACAGGCGGAGGTGAAGGCCATCATCCATAAGATACAGGCGTTTATTAACAGTTGTCTACGCAAGATACTTCGGATACGTTTGCTAGACACTATCAGCAACAACCTACTGTGGGAAACAACAAACCAGATTCCAGTGGAGGAAGAAGCGCTGGAAGTGGATAGGACACACATTGAGGAAATCACCCAATCGCGTCACAAGACAAGCCCTCACACGAAATCATGAGGGCCTAAGGAAAAGAGGAAGACCAAAGAACACATTATGCCGAGAAATGGAGACAGACATGAGAAGAATGAACAAAAATAGGCTAGAACAATAAAAGAAAGGCCCAGGACAGAGTAGGTTGGAGAAAGCTGGTCAGCGGCTTATGCTCTATAAGGAGTAACAGGCTTAAGTAAGTGTAATAATTAGATTTGAATGTGATATCGTGGGGCAAGATCGATAGTCAACATTTAGGGATGAGTATAAATGACAGACAATGACTATTTGAAAAGTTTTGATATCTACATGTTAACTCCTTGGTAAACAAGAAATTTTATTGCAATTTTGCTTACTTTCTACTGAGAACTATTCACGGTAATCAAATATGTGACACTGAATAAATTGAGTATTACCTGTATTAATCTTTATTAAATTGGTATGCATATATGTTTTGTCAACCAATATCAAAGTGAGAATCTTAAACATGAACGTCAAGACAGTTAGTTCTACTGTACGGAGCTGAAACTTCGAGAACTACCACAACGATCATCCAAAAGGTACAAGTATTTATAAACAGTTGTCTACAAAAGATACTCAATGACCGTTGGCCAGATACCATCACCAACAAACTACTATGGGAAAGGACAAACTAACTTCCGGCTGAGGAGGAAATTAGGAAAAGATGTTAGAAGTGTATAAGACATACATCACGGAAATCATCAAACTGCATCACGAGGCCATCAATAACTTGAAACTCTGAAGAGAAGCAGAAAAGAGGAAGACCAATGAACACACTGGGCCGGAAAATAGAAGCAGATACGAAAAGAAAGGACAGTAAAGGACTGGTGAGGACAGAGTTTAATGGAGAGTGTTGCTGGGAAGCCTATGCCCCCCCCCAAGAAGGGTGACGGGCGTAAGTAAGTCAGTAAGTAAGTAAGTAAGCAGGTAAGTAAGTAAGTAAGTAAGTAAGGAAGGAAGGAAGGAAGGAAAGAAGGAAGTATATATACATGTTTGGAACACTGATCTATAAAATTCTGTTGACTGACTTCAGTAAGGAACAAATGTCAAATAATCCACAGAACAATAACATGTAAATGTACATTAACCACTTACACATATCAGCTTTATCACGTAATTTCTCCCAATCTTCATCGGTTAATGGCATTTGATCATTTTCCCGTATAGCTATTGTACCACGTACCCAACATACAGATTCAGCAAATTCATTAAATTTATTATCTGGTGATGTTGGTAATGTACATGCAATTGGTCTAAGAAAATATACATTAGCCATTGTTACACCAGATAACATAAGTATAATAGCACAACTAAAAAAATGATTTAATCTATCAGCTAAATCTTCTAAATGTGTAAATGCATTAGTTTTAGCACCAGCTAAACGATCTAAAAATCCAAGGCCGAATTCTAGTACCATTCCTTGAAAGGAAATAAAGAAGAAAAAGAAAAGAGAAAAACAAAAGTCAATATATGGTATATATCATGGATAATTGTGTTAAATCAAGGGATAACAGTCAGTCAGACACAACGTAGAACTTCGTACGTACGTACGTACTTACGTACATCAGTTCGAGTTGCCAAACTACATTAGTACAGAGATGCAGTTGTCGATTCAAATCCCATAGTGGTAGAAATAGTAAGAGTATAAGCAGTAAGTCGAAAGATTAGGGTTTGAAGATGTTATTCAAGGAGTATAATCCAATGAAATAGATTTGGAGAGAGAAAAAGGATAGAGACATGAAGAATTCAGAAGATTAGAATTTAGGAGAACACAAAGAGTGGATGCACCTTCGCCATCGCAAACGATTTTGAGCCATGTCATTCAAGGTCTCTAACCATCGATTGCTATCATCTTGCGAATCCCAACCAGGTAGTCTACACCTACCAACACGGTCCAGTCCACTTGTCAGCGACTTTATGGATTTGTGCCACGTTTTGGTCCGGCCGCCCCTAGCTTTCTTCCAACCTACTCTTACGCCATAAAACATTGCACGTCGGGGCAGTCGGTGGTTGGGTATACGTAACACATGTCCCAACCATCTCAACTGATGAAGTTTCATGACTTCATCAATCGATTTGCCATCCTTACCTAGTACCCGTTTCCTAACGACTTCATTACTTACTCGGTGGTCTCAGAATATACGAGTAATGCTTCGAAGACACCTATGATCAAAATCATAAATAACCTGAAATTGAAAATGAAGACTAACATAAAATCTGACCCTACTTATTACTACTTACGTCTGTTACTCCTTGTCGAAGAACATCGGCCACCCAACAGCATTCTCTATCCAATTCTGTCCTGGAAAATTCTTTCCAGTTATTTCCACTTTTTATTGGTCCTTTTCATTTCTACTTCAATTCTCAGCTCAGTATGAATCTTGGCCTTGCTCTTTTCCGTTTCCCTTCAGGATTCCGAGTTAGTCCTTGGCCCCGTTATGCAGTTTGGTGATTTCCATAATGTATGTCTTATTCAACCCCAGAGTCTTTCCTATTTTCCTCTTCATTTGGAATTCAGTTTATTCTCTCCCATGGTAGGTTGTTGCTGATGATATCCGGTCAACGAACATTTAGTATCTTGTGTAGACAATTGTTTAGGAATACTTGTACCTTTTGATGATGACTGTAGTACTTCTTCACGTTTCAGCTCCGTACAGTAGTACTAACTGTCTTGACGTTCGTATTGGAGATTCTAATTTTGGAGTTGGCTGACTTATGTCTTGAGTTCCATATGTTCTGCAAATACAGGAATGCTGCTCTTACTTTGCAAATCCTTGCCTTTACGTCTGCATCAGATCCTCCATGTTCATTGATGCTGCTGCTGATCAGTTACGTGAAAGATCCCACCTCTTCTAGATTTTTTCTATCAAATGTGGTTGGGCTGCTGTTCTCCGTGTTGCATTTGAAGATCTTGTTTTTCCCCTTGTGTATGTTGAGGCTTACTGATGCACAGGCTGCTGCTAAATTATTTGTCTTCATCTGCATTTGATCGTGTGTATGGGATAGGAGGGTCAGGTCATCTGTAAAGTCAAAATCGTCTAATTGGTTCTGAAATGTCCATTGTATTCCGTGCTTCCCCTCAGATGTCAATATCTTCATAATTTAGACAAGCGTAATAAGAATGAGAAAGGGGGAGAGTAAGCAGCTTCATTTGACTCCGGTCCTTACTTGGAATGCATCTGTCACCTATCATCTATGCATCACTATGCAGTGTAGTTAGTCGTATGAATTCCGTATGATGTTGAATATCATCTCAGGTATACAATAGTGTCAAAGAAATTTCCATAAAGTCCTATCCACGCTGTCAAATGCTTTCTCATATTCAATGAAGTTGATGTATAGTGACAAGTTCCATTCGATTGATTGTTCAACGATAATCCGTAGTGTCACGATTTGGTCTGTGAACGGTCGATCCTTACGGAATCCAGCCTGTTGATCTCGAAGTTGGGCGTCGACTGAGTCTTTCATCCGGTTCAACAAAACTACGTTGAAAACCCTTTCTGGCACCGATAGTAGTGTGCTGCCTCTGTAGTTCTTTAATACTCTGATGAGGTGTCCTTCTTCCCAGTCTGTCGGCACCTCTTCTTCCATCCAAATCTCCCTGAATAGTGTCAAGAGTGTTTGTAGTTACTCCTATGTCTGACTATAGTGTTCCGACTGGTATATTGTCAGGTGCTGCTGTTTTCCCGATCTTGATTTTCCTGATGACCATCCTGATTTCCTCGACCGTTGGTGGAGTGGCATCTTTAGAAAAGACTGTGTGTGCTGCTTTGTTGTGTGGTAGATTCAATAAAGATGGTCTGTTTAAGAGTTCATCGAAGTGTTCCACGCATCTGTTCCTTTGTCCTTGAATTTCAGTGATTGTCCCGTCATCTTTGTCCTTGACCGGTCTCTCTCTTTCACTTTATCTCCCCACCAGTTTCGTCGTGTCATATAATTGTTTGATATTTCCTTGTGTTGCAGCCTTTTTCTCTGTCGTCGCTTCGTCTTCCACATATTTCTACTTGTCAGTTCTAATCCTCTTCTTCATTTGCTTCTGTATATTCCGCTTGTAGCTTGACTTTCTCTCCTCTTGTTTGGCTGTTGTTAACTAATGTCTTCTTGTTCTTCCTTTCTTCAATCTTGTCCAGGGTTTCCATGGAGATCCATCCCTTATGACGATGCTTCTTGAGGTCAAGAGCCTCTCGACACGCCGAAGTTAGTGCTTCTTTGGTCCATTTTCAGTTCTTCTCCATATTAGCTTCATCTTCTCTGAGTAGATCTTGTAAGGCTTGGAACATATTGTTGAGAGCTATCTTAAATGGGTTGAGTTTATCAGTATGTCGAAGGAAGGCTGTATTGAACCTTCGTAACACTTAACTGTAAGCCAACTTTCACTTCAATTTCAATCACCAAATACTTTGTTTTTCTTACTTGTTGTAGGAATAAAAGTTTAGTTTTAGCGAAACAAAGCAGTTTGTACAAATTTGATTACTTTGATAAAAAGTTTCATTATTAAGCGAAACCCATTTCATAATGGAGAAGATTTGTAGCTCAGGTTAATGATTTAAATGGAGTATTGTTCTCTGAGCTGAATGGTATGATCATAGATCTTTCATGGTAATTCTGAACGACATCATCAGCATAAACTTCAAGTAGAAGTGAACTGTTCGAACACTTCACTTTGCTCCACAACCAAACCATCCAGCTCAGACAACAAAACACCATCAGAAATTTCACAGTTATGAACAAACTTATTCAAACCATAATTGTAATGTTAACTGAGGTAGAAGATGTAATTGCTTTCAGGAATTAAAGTTCTATTTAATGACATAACAGGTAATAATTATATGAATTATGGAGACTAATTAATATCTATATAAGCAAGACTCTCCGATACAATACAACATTCACCAATCAAATTACACTTGACGGAAAAGCTTTGGAAGATGTGAAAACCTTTACATATCTGGGCAGCATCATTGATAAACACAGTGGATCTGATGCAGATGTGAGGGCGAGGATCGTCAAAGCAAAAGCAGCATAATTACAACTGAAAAACATCTGAAACTTAAAACAATTGTCAACCAACACCAAGATCAGAATTTTCAATACAAATGTCAAGACAGTTCTAATGTATGGGGCGGTGACGTGGAGAACTACGAAACCCATCATCCAGAAGATATAAATATTTGATAAATAAAGAAGGAACGAATTGAGCGAAGAAATTTCTTTTCAATTAGTTTATCATCATGGCCTTACACTCATATATATATATATATATATATATATATATATATATATAATTTACAATAATTAAATAACACTCATGGAGTAGACACGTTACGTAATAATTATATAATGACACATCGATTATAAACTAACATTAATTGGAAGAGAAGGAATAATACTAATCAAAGTTATTATTTGAAAATCAATCAGTTGCTATGTTGCATAATATATAAAAAAAAAAGGAGAAGAAGAAAGAACTAACAAAATATTTCGATCTCACATGATTATTCAACTACTTATAATACCATTTTATAAGTAGTCACTTGAAAATAAGATAAAAAAAATACACATAAAATATGTATCATAAAATCAATAAAACTATTTAATGTCAACCATAAAAAAAAACGTGAAAGTTTCCCAAAAATTCCTTCATATAATCACATAGTTGTTTATATAGACTGTAACATTTAAGAAATAATTATGACTATTGCGTAGATACAACATGGACAGAATAAACTAAGAAAAGAAGGAAAACCGATTGATTTCTAGGGGTATGTTAATAATATCAGATTAGGTGATGAAATCGATAATGTGAATGTATATGATAAACAAATATTTCTGAAAATATATGATAAGATTTATGTTCATGGAAGTACAGTCTACGTAGTTACATTATTAACTCCGACTGTAGCTCCTCCAAGGGCTACTGCCGGTTGCAAGCCCGGATAAAGTAGGAGGGTTGGGCATGGGGTTAGTGACCCTATCTCGTGGAAAACCAACTCGCTAAAAAAACGCTAAACAGAAAAAAGTAAGTTACATTATTAAGATGCTTGGTAGTTATGATAGAAAAAGGGGTTTTTTGGAGATTATATAGTTCAATTCATGAATTGATTAAAGTTAGACCACTATAATAAACCTGAAATCACTAGACAGCCGTTTTGTTCTATTTTTGGATTCCTCAGTAGTGCGTACCCATGATCGCACACGTGAGATTGGAACCTAAGACCTTCGGTCTTGCGCGTGAACGCTTAACCTCTAGACCACTGAGACGACGTCCAACGGTTTCAATGTCTAACTTCAACCAATCCACGAAATCGTGCCACTATTGTCTTCAGAGAGACCCTACCTCCCATACTAGTATGAAATGGCCATCCAGCGCTTCCAGACTGTCCATGGTGGTTAGTTTTGTTAAACTCACGTTGTAACGATCATAATAGGACTGGGAACACTCGAATGTAGTTAAGTACAAATTACAGACTATCTTACCAAATTCTGATAACCATACAACAAACAGTTAATTTGCAAATTAACAACCAATTGTCTCAATCTTCACTGTTTCTTCTCTATTTCCACTGTTCATGCATTTTCCTACCACTTGCGCTCCATTTCAGTTCATTTCTTATTGTTCTTCTGCCAAAATACATTCTATGTCTGACAATCGCCATATACTACTTATATGGTTATAAGTAGACCACACTACAATGTATTCAGCTAATAAATCATGACAGAATTACCGAAATTTTGTTTAAAAACCACTAACTTGATTAAAACAAGAACAACGTTTGGATATTGGATAAACTAGATGTTTCAATTGTAGAGTGTATATCAATATTATGGTCGGGACAAATCCCATAGTTTTGACCTTCTAAAAATACCTCTCTCCCAGTATATACATATGTCAGAGGTGAAAATTCAATGGAAAAACGATCCAAGTAAGAAAAAAATTAATTTCCGTTTTCAATAAGGAGATTTTGTGGAGATTGTTGTGTTTTCACAGCTGAAATTACGAGTCGATCTAAGCTAGACATAATTATTAAGTTAGACAATAACACTATCGAATGCCGGCTCAGAGGTCTAGAGGTTAAGCATATCAAATACTATACATTTCTAACTTCAAATAACTAGAGATACAACACGAATGTTCATCCAATGTGGTGTAATGAAACTAATCTTCCACATGCTATGATGTAGAACCATTTACATTTTAAAAATTCAATTCCTTTTATTGATATATTGTGGTGCATGCTACTGATGTCGATAGATATAAGTAGTATATATCATCAATCAAAAGTGAAATGCCTGAAGGCAGAAGGTTAAGAAGATCAAGATAACAGAGAATGGTTGCTGTGGAAATAAAGGAACAGTGATGTCTGAGACGACTGATTGACATTTTGCAAATGAAGTATTTACTGCGTAGATCTGAGATTTTACTAAGGCGTTCTGTTATTTTGTATTTACACACATTCGACTGTCCCCAATTGTATTCTCATTCACTACAAAAATAGCCCTTGATTAAATTATAAAATAGTCTCATCTCGAAATGAACATTTAGAGAGTATGAATACAAAGATAAATGATCAAAGAACCTTGTTTGTAAGCTACTTTTTCAAAGCGAATAATAATACAATTAAATTTATCAGAAGGGGTTTTTGTGGAGATTTTAGTAATTTTATATAGTTGATAGGTCCTGGTTTCGAATCCCGCGAGGTGGGATCGTGGATGTTCACTACTGAGTAGTCCCGCAATAGGACGGACTGACCGTCCAGAGCCTTCAGGTTTTCCATGGTGGTCTAGCTTCAATTGACTCATGAATTCAACTATAAAATTACTAAAATCTTCACAAAACCCACTTCTCATTACTTGATCGTTCTTTTCATGTTACTCAATAACTATTTCCTTATTCATGCAAAATTTTCTGAATAACAACTAATCATCTAGGGGTTAGTAATAAATCAGAAATATTTGAAGTATAATTTCTTAGTTAGATGAAATTAGGAAAAGACGTTGGAAGTAGATTGGAAATACATTAAGAAAATCACTAATGTGCATTACAAGGCAATCCCCAACTTGGAATCCGGAAGGGAAGCGGAAAAGAAGAAGACTAAAGTACACATTACGCCGCAAAATAGAAGTAGATATGAAAAAAATGAATAACAACTGGAACGAACTGGAAAGGATTGCCTAGGACAGAGTTGGATGGAGAATGCTGGTGAGCAGCCTATGCTCCTCAATGAGGTGTAACAGGTGTAAGTAAGTAAGTAAGTAAGTAAGTCTTAGTTAGATACCCAACTATATATGATTATCAAATAGCCTATTTTCAATAATGTTTAAATGATAGAAAAAGAAGTATCTCAGCATGAGAAACATAATCATTTCAGTACTCTACTAGTTATATAATCACAATATTATATGAATATAAACTTACTTGTTATTCAAGTCAATTAGTAAATCAACACTGTCTATTGTAAATCCTTGTATACTTCTATATGTTCTTTAATAATTATCACAAATCCTTTGAAAAATGTTATATAATCCAACTATAGTTACCCCTTCGGAAGACATATACATATATATATATACCTTGGTCTAAATTGACGTTGGTAACAGGGTTTGTAGACAATTGTCGCATTTTTTTTTCAAAAAAATATTTAACATTGAAACTTCAAAATTCCAAACTAAATGAACCAATCAGAAAACGCTAAATTATTCCATTTTTTTGTAAAATCAACCAATCAGTGATTAAGTTCACTTTGTGTGACCTAAAAGTAATTTTAAATGTTAATATTATATAAACAACAAATGGAATGAACAACAACCATCAAACGTGAATATTTAAACAAACAAAATATGAGTAAAAAGTATCATAGAATGTACTAACTAACTGTTGTTTGCCTTTTTTTTCAAAGTTCACATTTAATTACATAGTTGTTCCATTGATGAAAAAAAAACGAGTAATTAAGTAGTACATTAGTTGTACAATCAATAAGAAGTACATGTTTTGAAAATTTTATCATTACTGTAGTATAGTTTATTTAGATAGATACCATTTGTAATAGTTGAATTCATGAGTCAATTGAAGTTAGACTATTTATTATTTATTTAAACACATAAATATTGGTACAAAGGGGTACCACATATATATGCGCCACACAAAACAATGAGAATGGCAAAAGTAAGGGGAAAGATGCCTATGTATGAGAGAAAAAAAAAGAAGAGTGATGATAGAGGGAACTGAAATGTACAACCAGAAGAACTCTCTCAGTTAAGAAGATCTCTTTTAGTTAAGGAAGCTATAACCACTCTTTATGAAGAAAGTAAAAGAAGGTTACAGCAGGATCTTCACTTGCTTCTGTTCTGAACCATATCTGATAACGTATCCAGCCACTGTGTTGCACCATCTCTCCGACCCCAACCAGGGAGTCGTGAAGGACCAACAGAAGCTAGCCCTTTGCAGCTTTCTTTCATACCACGACACTATGTCATACACTGACCTCCTCTCTACTTTTTCCAAACAGTCCCAACGTCGGCAAATAATACACGACGTGGAAGTTTCTGGGACGACATTCGTAAAACATGTCCAAGCCACCGAAGTCGGTGTTTCAAGATGGTGACACCAATTGAATTATCGTCTCTGCGCCCGAACACACGATGCCGAACCTCTGCATTACTAACATGGTGTTGCCACTGGATGTCAGCAATCCTTCGGAGACAACGATGATCGAACTCAGAGAGTTATCTAACATCCTTAACTCGGAGAGGCCAGGTTTCACAAGCATAGAACAAAACTGCTCTCACTGACGCGTTGTAGATCCGACCTTTGACAGCCAGACTAACATCACGAAGGCGCCAAAGATGGCCCAGATTGGCATAAGCCGCTCTGGCTTTCACTAAACGTGAATTAATCTCACCACTCACACCAACAACAGCGCTTATGCAGCTACCTAGATACATGAACTTTTCAACTACTTCGATCTGCTCACCATCCAGCTAGACTATTATGAATCCAACATTATTTCTTGGGGGGGGGGGAGGAAAATGTTGAAGGATTTCAAGGTACAGAGAATTTTTTTTTTAAATCAGGACGTAAACTTCGAATCTCCAAAAAAAAAGAAAGGGGAGGTGTTATATCCTAGCGAAGACATAAGTATGGGTAACTTCGAGGATCTATTAATGGACTATTATTCTGCATATATTCTTATGGTTTAACTATTGAGTAATTAGATTGTGTATATCCATATTCATCTTATTATAAGCTTCATTTTGACCTATGGATTATTATTATACGAATTCCTGTCCTTAAATTATACTCAGTTTATTGATTACTGTATCCCACGTTCACAGCCACATTTGGCTGGATCCTGTAGAAATATTATTTTCTATTTTATAGTGTGATGCGGTCTGTCTGGCTGTCTGGTATATAAACCGAGTATGTTTAAAATAAATGATTCGCATAGATTCGCATAGCAGAAGCTTTAATTGGTGTTTTTGGACTCAATTGGAGGAGCTAGGCGGACAAGGAACCAATAAAGACGCTAGACTTCTCATACCAGTTGAACGTCATTGCTTTTGGCACAGTGCTAAGACTAGACAAGTCGTATTTCAATTGGTGAAAAATTCACATGATAAAAGCCGGACATAAAATCAATAAAGAAATAGCATACGTCTCGTAATTTTTCATAAAGCCATAACAAATTGGCGACGGCTTTTTATAAAGTCATATCAACTAGATGGTAGTTCTGTCCTAGTATGGTGCTCCTCAGCAGTGCGTATCCACGATCTAAGAAAGTTGTTTTGCATACACGAACAAAACTAGCATTAATAATCATAATACCATAAGCTGTTCAAACATCTTAGCTATTTACAGAACTCATGCTTTAAATCATTTATAGCATAAAAAATGTGATATCATAGTGTTATATCTCAAACTTGGATTTCTTAGTCTGTCACATAATACTTGAGCACTCGAACGCTAGAACCCTCCCAAGTCACAAATCAAAGGAAAGCAGACAAATAGAAGGAATGTTATTCCAAACAGTGCCGATTATGCTACAAAATTGTCAGGTATTTATATTTTTTAATAGAAACGAAATCATCATTATAGTTATCCAATCGGCACACAGGGAGTTATCAGCATTGTCCAATAGGGAAGCTACACGTAGCAATTCTAGAATACTCTTCCAAAAGCTGATTGGGTGGAATATGTCCGGCTCCTTCTGGGCTTCTTAGAGCTTCCTCAACTTCACTTATGGACCCTCCTCACACATCGTTTCTAGTTTGAATTTGTAGCTTATTTAATATTGTGTAAACATGTAAATCACATACCAGAAGTATCTAACAATCTCTCAGTTGCAAATATCGTTTCATTAGGTTTTTTAATGATATCGCTTCACTCCTATTAACCGAGAATAACTTCTAGGTGGTGAAATTGATTGAATCATAAGAAATCCCCTATGAATATTTACTCTAGTTGTTTTGTTGGCTAATTCATCTGATTAAAAAAAACCCAATCTATTTACTTGTATTAATAATTTTGTCAAATGTAAAATTATGTGTGTCCTTGTTTTTATTTATTAACTACTTCCAAACAACTATATTTAGGTGGATCTACACTTACTTACTTACTCCTGTTACCCCTCATGTAGGAACACAGGCCGCCCATCAGCATTCTCCATCCAACCCTATTGTGGACAATCCTTTCCAGTTGTTATTCATCCGTTTGATATCTGATTCTAATTCTCAGTTCAGTATGTTCTCTGGCCTTCCTCTCTTTCATTGTTGTACATGGTTTCAATTTAACACTTGCTTCGTAATGCAGTTTCATGATTTCCCATATTTATGTCCTATCCACATCCAGTTTCTTTTCGTAATTTCCACTCCAGCTGAAAGCTGGTTTGTTCTCTCTCACAATAAGTTGTTGCTGATGGTATCCAGCCTAAAAACATTCGATATCATATGTAGGTTCATATTTTGCAAGAAAAAATTGTTATGATAGGAAATTCTATGATTTGGTTGAAATTAACATTGTCAACATCAATAGATTAACGAAAAAACAATGTTACCAGTCTGCTGATTGGTCAGATGGATAAAATTGCTTCTTTTACACATGATGTATGTATTATGTGACATTAACATTTTAATTTTATTTATAGTTTGAAGGTGATTTCATCATAAACAACTGTCAAATATCAAATAGCCAATGAAGACTAACAATTTCAAATAGTGGCTGGCAATGGAATCAATTTTGACGCGCGTTTCGTCCTATTTGGGACTCGTCAGCTGGATGTACCTGCATCTCAGAATCGATGCTCACTATGGGACTCGAATTCAGTACTTTTTGTTTCAAACACCATCGCGGTATCCACTCGGCCACTGAACCCTGATAGCCACTCGCTTGTGCAATGGGGTGGAGTTTTAAATTCACTTAGTATTGTTTGTTTGAATCTTCACATTGATGTTTTAGGACTGCAACTGCCAGCCGATAACCATTTTCGCTTACTATGCTTGTGAATTAAGGCTATATCGAGGCAATACGCACAGTATGCACATATGCCAATTAGAGACTGACCAGTTGCAGTCCTAAACATCAATGGAAAGATTCAAACAAATAATACTAAGTGAATTTCAAATAGTATTAAATCTAAATTGACCACAATTTCATTTATAGGTGACTGGATTCCAATTTTATTGGCTGAAAGTAACGTTCTTTTATTATCACCTGAAGTTCCTGTGTTAACTCCTTTGACATTTAATGAATGTACAGAACTAACGATTGGTAAACATAATTGAAAACATGAGTCAATTGAAGCTAGACCACCAAGGAAAACCTGAAAGCACTGGACGGCCGTTTCGTATTATTGTGAGACTTCTCACCAGTGTGTATCCACGATCAGTAAAGAAGAAATTACTGGGTTTTTTTTGTTTTTTTATTTCCAGTAGGGTTCTATTCAGTTGATTATATAACTACATTGTTATTGAAATCAATCCTATTAAAATCATGTGACTAAATAAATCATTCTAATTTTTTTTAAATCCCTTTGTATCCTGATCAGTTAGTTAGTAATTCTTCTTATTTTTCTTTAATGACAGTATAATAATAACAACTGGAAATGGTTTGCCTAGGACAAGGTTGGATGGAAATTATTGGTGGGTGGCCTATGTTCCTTCACGAGGGGTAACAGGCGTATGGAATTGATCTTTTTTTTAAAAAAAAAACAAGAAAAAAAACCCTGTTATTTACAGGGACATGTTTGTCTGACACATGGAAACAAATTCTTTGTTTAGATATATTTATATACAGGTAATGTGACCGGTTACTGTTTATCCAAATACAGTGTCCATATAATTAATATAATGGAAAAAAAATGGGAAAATTATCTAATTTTATGCTGTGAAGGTTTTTAATGGCCTGGAATTTGACTCTAGTTAGATCGTTTCTGATTGTTATTGAAAATATACATTCCGGCAATCCTCATCTATAATCACTGACTTGAATCACATCAGTGAATAACGCGATTAAAATAAGTTAAATACGAGAATGGATTTTTGAATACGTATATTTTTTTTACGCAAGATAATTCGGATCCGTTAGTCAAACATTATCAGCAACAACCTACTGTGAGAGAATAAACGAGATTTCAGTGGAAGAAGAAATCAGGAAGAAATGCTGGAAGTGGATAGGACACACATTGAGGAAATCACCCAACTGCGTCACAAGGCAAACCCTCATATGAAATCCTGAAGGCCGAAGGAGAAGAGGAATAGCAAAGAACACATTACGCCGACAAATGGAGACAAACATGAGAAGAATGAACAAAAGTTGGATAGAACTAGAAAGGAAAGCCCAGGACAGAATGGATTGGAGAATGCTGGTTGTCAGCCTATGCTTCAT
This sequence comes from Schistosoma mansoni, assembly GCF_000237925.1. Classification (NCBI taxonomy): domain Eukaryota; kingdom Metazoa; phylum Platyhelminthes; class Trematoda; order Strigeidida; family Schistosomatidae; genus Schistosoma; species Schistosoma mansoni. The sequence goes on from NC_031502.1 coordinate 54,623,404, forward strand.
TGGGAGTAACAGGCGTAAGTAAGGAAGTAATGTTTTATACACCCATTGATCTAGACAGACAACCAGAGAGATGAAGTGAAGTGAAGCGAAATAATGCACGGTGGAGAAGGTGTGTAAGCCTACTCCATTTAACCAAGCGTAGATCTATATTCATATTCGCAGTCAGGATCAATAAGCAAATAATTAACAAGGTCTAAATGTGACTTAAGAAGAACGAGTAGATTAGCCTATCCGGAATTACTTACTTACTTACTTACTAATTTACGTCTGTTGCCCCTCATAAAGGAGCACAGGCCGCCAACCAGCACTCTCCATCCAACCCCCTATCCTGGACAATCCTTTCCAGTTCTTTCCAGTGTAATACAATTTATTATTTGAAGAACAACTGAATATCATCTATATGTTTTCGTTTCTCTATTAAGAAAAAAATACAATTAAGATCATCTGATTAAAAAGGTTGTTACTCTCTGGAACAAGCTATACCTAAGACTGACTAACATAAAATAAGCATGATTGACACATTTGAAATCCAAATTATGCAAGATTTAAACACAATCAGTCATAATGAGTGAATAAAGCTCATCTTCTTGAACCTTGTCACTTAACGATTGATACTCTAGAAGAATAAATTAAAACTCCGCCTGTAGCTCCTCCGGGGACTACTGCCTGTCCCAAGCACGGGTAAAGGAGGAGGGTTGGGTATGGGTTTAGCGACCCCATCCCGTAGAAAACCAACTCGCTAAAAAACACTAACCTTTAATAAGTTAAATGAATAACTGTTGTAAGATATCCACAAATTACATTGTGATTTGAATTGTGGCCAGTAATGGTGTAGTAAACAAGAATACAATTGGGAATAACCAAATATATTTAAATATAACTGTTATATCTCGTGGAGATTTAGGAATGGTAACTTTGAGAACTATTGATGGACCAATGTGATATGTATATTTCCTATTGTATCATTGTTAAGTAACTGAACTATTCATATTCATGTCCCCCTTATTATGAGCTTTATTTTGACCCATAGACTATAACTATACGATTTACCATTCTTGAGTTATCCCTAGTCTATCAATTACTGTTCCCCCTATTAACAGCCACATTTGACTAAATCTTGTGCAAATATTGTTTCCTCATTTATGGTACGATGTAGTCTGTGTGGTTGGTATATAAACCCAGTATGTTTGAAACATAATGATTCATATTGCAGAAGCTGTTATTGGTGTTCTAGACTTAACTGGCTGGGCTAGGCAGGAAAGCAGGACTGATAAGTGCTCAAGACTGCTCATACGGCTTTGTGAATTATTGATCCGGTCGATAAATCACTGCCCTCTGATAGGCGGTCTTATTACGTCATATATCAACTGGGCAAGAACACACTCAATCGATATAACAATAACATTATCGAACATCCTGGTAAAATATGATAACCATGCAGTAATTACTTCATTTACAAAATGTCAGTCAATTGTCTCAGATGTTGTTGTTTATTCGTTTCCATGCCAATCACTCTTTGTTCTCGTTCTCTTCTCTTCGATTCTCTCAATGTTCTGCCACCAGACATTCCACTTTCGATTGATGATACATACTACTTATATCTATCGACATCAACAATAGACACAACAGTGAAAGTTTTTAAAAAATATTACCATATATTTGGGACTTTTAAGTTAGATGCATCTGAGAGGGTTTTGTGAAGATTTCAGTATTTTCATAGTTCAAATCATGAGTCAATTGAAGCTAGACCACCATGGAAAATCTGGAAGCACTGGACGGCCATTTTGTCCTATTATGGGACTTCTTAGTGGTAGTGCGCATCCACGATCCCGCACTCGCGAGATTTGAACCCAGGACCTACCAGTCTCGCGCCGGAGCACTTATCCGATAGACCACTGTGCCGCATCTGTGTCTCAGTTGAGACTGAAATTCGAAACGATTACCTACGGCTGCAAATACTAACGCATTATTCACTAAGTTACTGAATGGTCTTTATAATGATAATCTCCAATTTAAAATAGTTCTTATCTCATTGTTCCAAAGGGTACAATCCATTTTATAAGTATACATTATGTATGAGTTCATATTATTTCCTTTCAATGACTAATACTTGAATGTTTTCAACAATAGTAACTAATGAACTGACCTTAAAACTATATCTAACATTTAATAGTGATGATAAGAAAAACAAAATGTATGTAAAGTTATATATAGAGTGAATATAATATGTCTAATCATGGAATCTAAGATGACGTTTCGTCCTCTGTTGGACTCATCAGCCTAACATATCTGCATCTCGAAGTTAATGCCAAATTATCATTCTAACCCATTGCTTTTTTCTTCAAACGTCCAACATGTTTTCCATAGAACTAATCAGTTCAGATAGCTATTTATTTGTGTATATAAATTCGTTTACTTGTTTTTGTCAGACAAATGTTTAAACTAAAGCAATGGTCAGGGTAGTGAAAGTAGTGTTACAGATTATTTCTAAAAACAAACAATGGCTTTGGTAACTTACTTACTTACTTTCGCCTGTTACTCTCAATGGAGCATAAGTCGCCGACCAGCATCCTCCAACCCACTCTGTCCTGAGCCTCCCTTTCTGGTTCTATCAAGTTAATGTTTACTCTTCTCATATCTGTTTCCATTTCTCGACGTAATGTGTTCTTTAGCCTTCAGGATTCCATGTGAGGGTTTGCCTTGTGACGCAGTTGGGTAATTTCCTCAAAGTGTGTTCTATCCACTTCCGGCACTTCTTCCTGATTTCTTCTTTAGCTGGAATCTGGTTTGTTCTCTCCCACAGTAGCTTGTTGCTGATAGTGTCTGGCCAACGAATACTGAGTATTTTGCGTAGACAACTGTTAATAAACACCAGTATCTTCTGCATCATGTCTTTCGTAATTCTCCACGTCTCCACCCCATACAGTAGAGCTGTCTTGACATTTGTATTGAAAATTCTGATCTTGGTGATGGCTTTAGTAAGATGGATATCAATGGCCATTGTTGTATATACAGTACACATATAAGTCAGTCATAATATAATGGATTAAATAGTATGCGTCTTAAATAATGTCATCAAAACCTAATCAACATTGTTTATAAATATCCAATATAAGCTGAGTCAGTCGGTTAGCTAAAACGTAGGACCAGGCACACATATTCATCAATCCAAGTTGTCATGCCTATATAAGTTGAGTACTAGCTGAATAATAATAATAATAATAATAATAATAATAATGATAAGGAATCACTGGACGGCTGTTTCGTCTTATTATGGGACTCCTCAGTAGTGCGCATCCACGATCCCGCCTCGCGAGATTCGAACCCAGGACCTACTAGCTTCAATTGACTCATGGTTTCAACTATGAAAATACTGAAATCTCCACAAAACTCCTTCTAATAACAAGGAAATAAGTGAATAAACTAGTAAGAATATAGTCGATAGGATGATACGCAACCATGTAGTACAAAGTGTTTTTTCAAAGCTCTTTTCCATTCATTTGGTAGATGAACGCTGTATGTAAGTTCCAAAAACTCACCGAAGAATTCATTTTAATTTCTAACTTCCACTTTGCTTATTTGAGATGCACTACAGTGACATGTTCATAGAAGATAATATACAGATAGTTTTAAATGAATGAAATGAAATCCCTAATGAAAATCATTCTCATATATGCAACATTCATCTATGAAATAAAAAGAAAATTGTTCGAAATTACTAGATATTACGCTTTCATTTAACAGTAGAAAAGAATAATTATCTTCACATGAGTGTAGCATAGAAACAAGCTTAAAACAGTTACTAGGAGTTTTTTCTCATTTGTTAAACAATCAGTAAACAAAGATGGATAGTGGCTAGCATTGGAATCAAGTTTGACTCGCGTTTCATCCTATTTGGGACTGGTCAGCTGGATGTACCTGCATCTGCGTTGATGTTTACTCTGGGTCTCGAACCCAGTACCGTCAGCTTCAAACGCCATCGCGTTATCCACTAGGCCACTGAGTCCCGATAGCCACTTGATTGTTCAATCGGGTGAAGTTGAAATTCACTTAGTTTAAGACTAATGAGTTAGGGTTTGAGTTCGGGTTGGAATTGTGAGATAGGATTTGGATTTAGGGATATGGATGATTTATTTATTACATACGGTCCACATGTTCAGAATTTGGCATTCAATGAGTATGACACTAATTCTACTTGAGATGGTGGCGAAGATTTGTAGCTCACGTGGATGATTTTGATGGAGCTTTGTTCTCTGAGCCGGATGTTTTGGTCGTGGAGCTTTCATTGCCGTTCTGAACGACATCATCAGCGCAAACTTCGGGTTTGTGCTGAGAACAAAACTTTAACAAAAACTAATTTTTCCACTGCATGGTAGGAAAAGAAAAGTCATTCATTTGTGAATTTAGCGCAAAAGCTCAAGATACAGTTTTCTCAATTTCATTGACTCGTCTCTATACCATACTCTTCCCATGACAACTTATATAAGGGATACGAAAAATAATTGTCCATTTCCTTAATGCAAAGTAGACAAACAAGAGACTAACACATTTCAAAACAACTTACAAAAATTCAGATGTTATTAGGTGTTACAACTTGTGGCCTATGTGCCCTATTGATGTATAACGTGATAATACCGCCACCTGGAGAGCAATTATGATACATTAAACCCGTGCGAGCAGTCTAGAGTACTTATCATTCTTGCTTTCTGCCTAGCCCAGCCAGTTAAGTCTAGAACACCAATAACAGCCTCTGCAATATGAATCATTATTCTCAAGCATACTGAGTTTATATACTAACCAGACAGACCACATCGTACCATAAATGAGGAAACAATATTTGCACAAGATTTAGTCAAATGTGGCTGTTAATAGGGGGAACAGTAATTGATAGACTAGGGATAACTCAAGAATGGTAAATCGTATAGTTATAGTCTATGGGTCAAAATAAAGCTTATAATGAGAGAAACATGGATATGAATAGTTTGATTACTTAACAGTTATACAATAAGAAATATACATATCATATTGGTCCATCAATAGTTCTCCAAATGTACCATTCCTAATTCTCTTCAGGATAATAACATTAGGTCCATGGGGAAATTATGTGCTTCCTGTTACCTTAGGATGGTTACGTTATAGTGAAAAAAGCACGACTGGGGACAATTGAATCTATTTAAGCACAAATTACAAACTATCTTGCTAAGATCTGATAACCATACAGCAAAAAGCTAATTTGTAAAATAACAATCAATTGTCTCAATCTTCACTGTTCCTTCTGTAAATATCAATCCATCTTCTCTAATTTCATTGTTTATGCATTTTCCTGCCGATTGCGCTTCATTTCAGTTCTTTCCTTACCGATCTTCTACCAAAATACATTCTATTTCTAACCATCACCATATACTACTTATATGGATATAAGTAGACCACGCTACACTCGTCCCCCCTTTAAAGCATTTGTTCATGCGGTGGTTCTGCTCGTCATACCGCATTCTTTTTTCACTGCAGTCTGTGCTAAACTCTCCGTCAGAATGTCGAGTCTGCGGCACGCTGACCTCCATAGCTCCGTCAACCTTCCGGGGACCGACATTCACCACACCACAACGTAACTTATATTTGACTTTTGAAAATAACTTATTACTTAAACATTCACAATTATCCCATCAATATGGGTATCACTTGATGTAACAGTTCGAAATAGTGCAACACGATAATAACCATAATGGAAGTTATGTACTTTTTTCATAAAATAAACAAATGCATAAACACTTTTTCAAGTAATAAAATATCATGGATAGGAGTATTACAATGTTTACGTAAAGATGATAATGTTGATAAGTATACAAGGTCAAATCAATAGTCAAATTGCCAGTGAAATCATTTTGTCAAAGTGTATTTCATGTGATTAGCTGGGGGAAAAAATGTGCGTTTGAAGCAGTTTGTTTTGTTTAATTGGGTTATTTGTTAATGGATTATGTGTTTGCATCATTGATAAACAACGAGGGTCTGATGTAGATGTAAAGGTAAGGATTGGGAAAGCAAGGGAAGCATTCTTACAACTGATAAAAATATATTGAACCCAAAATCAACTGTCTCTAAGCCGACATCAAAGTTAAAATCTTCAATATGAATGTCAAGACAGTCCTACTACGTGGAGCTGAAACGTGGAGAACCACTGTAACCATCATAAAAATAGTAAAAGTGTCTGTAAACAAGTTTTTGCAAAAGATAATCTATGCCTGTTGACCGGACATCATTAGCAAAAAACTGCTGTGGGAGAGAAAAACCAAATTCCAATTGAAGAGGAAATTATGAAAAGACCCTGAACGTGGATAGCACACACGTTGAGGAAATCATCAAACTGTATTACGAGGCAAGCATTAACTTGGAATCCTGAACAACAACGAAAAAGAGGAAGGCCAGAGGATACATTGAACTTAGAATTAGAATCAGACAACTAAAGAATGAATAGCAACTGGAAACAACTGGAAAGGGTTATCCATGATAGGGTTGGATGGAGGAAGCTGATGAGCGGCCTTTGCTCCTCCACGAGGGGTAACAGATGTAACAAACTGAGTAACAGATTTATTGAGTTTATTTTGATTTGAAGTTGGATAATTTTATTTATGAACTGATATTTGAAAAATCATTGAAAAATAATAACCATTGAACATCTGTAAGCGAAGATGGATAGTGGCTAGCAATGGAATCCAGATTGATGCCCGTTTCGTCCTATTTGGGAATCGTCAGCTGGATGTACCTACACCTCAGAGTTGATGTTCACTCTGGGACTCGGACCCAGTACCTTTTGCTTCAAACGCCACCGCGTTATCTACTCAGCCACTGACTCCTGATACCCTATAGGACGAAACGCGCGTCCAGGATTTCTAGGTTCTAGGTTCAATTTCTGGTTGGGTTATAGGTACCAACTTCTGGTGTCCAATACTAAGACAAAACAACTTTTAAAATTTTCCCTCATTTTATTATTGATATAAATAAATTCAGCCCGAGATGAATTCCTGGATATCTTGTAGTAATTTCATTACCTTAAAATAACGGTTTCAAATACAATTTTTATCAGAAGAGGTTTTTGTGGAGATTTAGTATTTTCATAGTTGAAAGCGTGAGTCAATTGAAGGTCCTGGGTTCGAATCACGCGGAGCAAGGTCATGGATACGCACTGTTGAGGAGTCCCACAATAGGACGAAACGGCCTTCCAGTGCTTCCAAGTTTTCCATGGTGGTCTAGCTTCAAATGACTTACACTTTCAACTATGAAAATACAATTTTCCTTACTTTGAACTTGACCTCCATATACATTCAATTATTTTGTGATCACTAATAAGTTACTTATTAAATAAATCAGCTAAGAATTCTAAACAGAATGATAGGATAATGAAAATTGTATTCATCAATTTGTGTATAATACAATTGTCATTTATAAGCCATATAGTTTGATACTACTAATACAATGATTGATTTCAATTTTGGGGTTATTATAAAACAAAAGTACATATTCACTTGTTGTTGGATGGATATTGATTAGCAGTGGAATCCAGATTGACGCTCGTTTCGTCTCTCTTTGGGGACTCGTCAGCTGGATGTATCATGTTTACTCTGGGACTCAAACCAAGTACCGTTGGCTTCAGGGTAAGAAATAATCCTTTGGACAACAGAATATGATAAAAGAATGTAGTACATCATCATTATCAATAGATAAACATGAAATCTGTAAAGAATAGATTTACATCTTTTTATGATAAGGTCAGTATTAAATTCACTTGGTATTGTTTTGCTTGAATCTTTCCATTGATGATTAAGACTGCAATTGTTCAGTCTCTTATTGGCATATGTGCATACTGTGCGTATTGCCTCAATATAGCTTTAATTCACAAGTATTATAAGCAAAGATGGAAGATGGGAAGATCCAAATAAACAATACCAAGTGAATTTAAAACTTCACCCCATTGTACAAGCAAGTGGCTATCAGGACTCAGTAGCTGAGTAGATAACGTGATGGTGTTTGGAGCGAAAGATACTGTGTCCGAGTCCCAGAGTAAACATCAATTCTGAGATGTAGGTACATCCAGTTGACGAGTCCCAAATAGGACGAAACGCGCGTCAATCTGGATTCCACTGCTAGCCACTATCCATCTTTGCTTATAAGGTCAGTAATAATTTGATTATTAGTTAAGTTACAATGACAATAATTTAGCTTATGTATAGGTTTTAATTGATTTTTGTACATCTTAGATAGATTTTTTTTGTCTAGATGAGGTAACATGGTAGTTTATGATAAAAGGAACAAGTTTTACAGGTCACTTAATTAGTAATTGTTCCATCAATAAATTGATTAAAGTAAACAATTGTTGCTTGAGGACACATTATATCAGTGCAGATTGGCCAATACCTAATTGAATTAATAAATAGATAGAATAAAAAATGTCATCCGATTAAGTTTTACATACAGTGAGGGGGGGGGGTTAGAAAGCCGCTGTTATGATTCATTGTAGTATACTCTACGAAAACATATCCAATACAAAGAATGGAGGTGATGGATAGAATACTCTGTACCTATGTGGAAATATAGTGTCACCTATGACCAGTTTATTGAACGCACATAGGTTTGCAAATATCTCATCATTTTTGTTCCTTTCTCCCAGTCCATGTCGTCCTATGATGTCTTCATAACCGGTGTTGTCCATTCCAACCTTGGCATTGAAATCTCCCATCAGAATGGTCAAGTCCTCTGTTGGACATTTTTCAACGATTAACTGCAGCCTGTCGTAGAATTGATCTTTAACGTCTTCATTGTAGTCGTTGGTAGGCGCATAGCGTTGGACGACGTTCATTATAATGCCCTCTTTCTTTGTTTCGAAGGAAGCTCTGATGATCCTTGGTCCATGAGATTCCCATCCAATAAGTGCATTTTGTGCTTGTTTGGATATCATCAGTACAACTTCTTGTGTATGTGAAGCATTTTCTTCTTTATAGCCGGAGTATAACAGAAGCTCTTTTGAAGATATTCGTTGTGGAGCAACCTGCGTTCAATGTATTTCACTGATTCCAAGCACCTCCAGGTTGTATCCTTTCATTTCTGCAGCAACTTGGATGACTCTCCCAGTCTACCACATTGTACGGACATTCCATGTATCTAAATTAATGGTTATTCTGGTTGTCAGAAGGGGCATCAGCCTTGTGACTTCCGAAGGAACTCGGCTTTCATCATGAGAAGTAATAACTCTTCTAAATGTAGACCTTCTAACTCCCAGGGAAGAGTTTAAATGGTTTGAATTATTTTTTCTGGTTAGCGATTTTTAGCGAGTTAGTTTTCTACGGGATGGGGTCGCTAACCCCATGCCTGACCCTCCTCCTTTATCAGGGCTTGGGACTGGCAGTAACCCCAGAGGGGCTCCAGGCGGGGCTGGTCATGCTACTGAAAGTTTATATTTTACCAAAAACCATTATATACTTGACAAAAGAAAAAAAACCTGTAAAATCACTGAGAGAATAGTAATCTACAGTTCTGACAATGTTATTATTATTTAATATTTAAACACATAAGTATTGGTACTGTAGTGAACAAGAACACTAGTGGGGACAATCTAGTGTATTTAGACACAAAATTACAGAATATCTCAGTTAAATTTGATAACCATATTGTAAATAGTTAATTTGCAAACTATCAATCAATTGTCTCAATCTTCACTGTTCCCTCTGCAAATATCAGTCCATCGTCTCTGATTATTATTGTCCATGCATTTTCATACTAATTCCATCTCGTTCTCTACTTATCGATCTTCTACTGAAATATATTCAATGTCTGACCATCATTATATACTATCTATGCGGGTATAAGTAGCCCACATCACAGTACTAGGAGACACCGAATGTACATGCGCCACACTTCATTATTCGATCGGTGTGAGGGCTGGAGTACTTACCGGACACCCAAACCGAAGCAGGTGGTTTTCTTAGGAAGTCACTTCCTGAACTTTTGACTTAGAGGTTTAATCCATAAGGTAGTGAAACAACGTTAATAGATGTACTATCATGGTAACCGGTGATCAACAATAGGTTCATGTGCCATTAGTTCCCAAATGATTCTGGAGCCCATATGCACCATTGGTTTGGAATCAGTGTTTTCCAACTCCTCTAGGTGGATCCTCTCCATCCACCAACTCCGTTAAAGCACCGGATATTCGCTTTTCGTCCTCTCAATTTCGTAAACAACATACCCACCTCGAGAAGGAAGTGAGCAGGCCTTCCCTTTCAGAGGCTATATACACGTGGCCATGTGAGAGCATTTCGAGAGGGAAGGTGGACTCTCCCCACGGAGTCCTTCATTCTGTTAAACAATACCCTGTTGAATACTTTTTGATAGAAGAGTGATGCCCCTGTAGTTATCACACTTGCTGAGATCGCCTTTCTTTGGTATTTTGATCAGAAGTCCTTCTTTCCAGTCTGTTGGTACTTGTTCTTCATCCCAAATCTTACTGAAGAGAATGAGGAGTATCTTTGCAGTTGCTGCTACATCTGCTTTCAGTGCCTCTGCTGGAATGTTATCTAGTCCCGCTGCTTTGGCGCTCTTGATTTGTCTGATGGCTATGCTGATCTCTTCAATTGTTGGTGGGCCAACATCGATTGGGAGGTCCGTGGGTGCTGCTTCGATGTTGGGTAGGTTCAGTAGAGCTGATCGATTCAAGAGTTCTTTGAAGTGTTCTATCCACCTGTTTTGTTGTTCTTCAATGTTGGTGACTACCTTGCCTTCCTTGCTTTTCACTTGTCGTTCTAGTTTACGGTAATTTCCAGCAAGTTTCTTTGTTGTATCATACATCACCCCACAGTGAGAAGATAATAAGGGGGACAAATGCCTTGCATTTTTTGTATTAGTCAATAACTAAATATAGTGAATAAAAGTCAGTAGTTATTTCTGTATATCTCTCTGTATCGGATTAATTCATACAATAAAAGCGAATTCACAATATAAACTTTTATTTGTCATTAAAGACAATATCAAACAAGCATAAATTAACTTTATTAATAATTCAGAAGGGGTTTTATGGAGATTTCAGTATTTTCATAGTTGAAATCATAAGTCGACTGAAGCTAGATCACCATAATATGGACGAAACGGCCATCCAGTGCTTCCAGGTTTTCCATGGTGGTCTAGCTTGAATTGACTCATGATTTCAACTATGAAAATTATTATTAATTGACTAGCCATTTCTATTCAATACCGACTTGTTATGAGATTGATTTTCTCAAAATTCTATTAAAGAAACGATAACCTACGTAGTTAGCCATGTTAAGATTGAGGCAATAGATTGTTGTATACGATTCAATTGATCGAAGTTAAATTAGCCTAAACTTCTTGATAGAGACTTATTGATTGAATAGTATTATGAAAACCATTTGATAATTATAAACTATGGAAGTAAAACTGTTGTGACATGGATCAAAAAGCGGTCATGGTGTTACTTACTTACTTACTTACTTACTTACTTACTTACTTACTTACTTACTTACTTACTTATGCCTATTACCCCTCTCGGAGGAGCATAGACCGCTCACCAGCATTCTCCATCCAGCTCTGTCCTGAGCCTTCCTTTCCAGTTCTTTCCAGTTGCTATTCAGCCTTTTCATATCGGCTTCTATTTCCCGGCGTAGTGTGTTCTTTGGCCTTCCCCTTTTCCGCTTCCCTTCACCATTCCAAGTTAGGTCTTACCTTGTGATGCAGTTTGGTGATTTCCTCAATGTATGTCCTATCCATTTCAACGTCTTTTACTAATTTCCTCTTCAGATGGAAGCTGGTTTGTCCTCTCCCATAAAACGCTGTTGTTGATAGTATCCGGCCAGTGAATGTTGAGTATTTTGTAGTAAACAACTGTTTATAAATACTTGTACCTTCCTGATGATGGGCGTAGTAGTTCTCCACGTTTCAGCTCCATACACTAGGACTGTCTTGACGTTCGTATTGAAGTTTCTGACTTTGAAATTAGTTGATAGTTGTTTTGAGTTCCACATGTTCTTCAATTGTAGAAATGCAGTTCTTGCTTCGCCAATCCTCACATTTACATCTGCATCCGATCCTCCTTGTTTATCAACGATGCTTCCCAGGTACGTAAATGTTTTCACCTCTTTCAGAGTTCCGCCATCAAGTGCGGTTGGGTTGGTTTTCTCCGTGTTGTATTTGAGAATCTTGCTTTTTCCTTTGTGTATGTTGAGGCCTATTGATGCAGAGGCTGCTGTTACATTTGCTATCTTCGTCTGTATTTGTTCGTGTATATGAGAGAGGAGGGGGTCATGGTGGTGCACACTGTGTATTATTTTGATAGCGTTTTGTTCACTGATCTAGATGGTTTGGTCGTGAAGCTTCGTGGAGCTTTCATCGTTATTCCGAATGACATCATCAGCACAAACGTCAGATAGAATTAAAGTGTTCAAATTTCTCCACATATGATTCATAGCTTGTCCTGTAGATCTCGATCTTTATTAGTTATGGTGTATTATGTTACGATCCCGACCGTTGCTGCTACCTTGACGTGGTTGTCGGGCTAGCCTATCGTGATGAACCAATCGAGCAATACTGGTTTTACAATCGTTCCTCAAGATCCTACCATGCAAGACAGGTCGGTTGAAGAGCGGTAAGACTAAAAGCAGCAAACCCAAGGTCCGAAGGCGGGGTCGTACTGCTGACTGTACAGAGGTGTGACAGCAGTAAGGTGTTTCCTTCAGACAACCAGCATAACAGCGATGCTGCCTTCCCACAAGGAGGGTTGGGGTTAAAAAAGGTCGACCCTAAAAATACACACCTCGCCTTATCCCACCGATATCCGTCTCCGGCGGTAAGGTTCCAACAAGCACTGAGCTAACACAAAAAATACCCACAAAAAGGTCGTGTGTGACCGACCTCAAGCAGTTGTCCCTTGGGCATTGCGGTCACGCTCTCAGGTCATTAAGACCACCTCTAACCCAATTTCCTTTTCAGGTACCTCTAGAAGAACCCTTCCACGGTGTGGGCAACCGGGAAGTGATAACTGCCCTCATACCTCTAACAGCACTGAAGACCACTGTATTCATATTATGTTACGATATTATATTATGAATAACATTTGGTTCAGACGTTAACTCGCGGAGATTTAGGAAAAATACCGAACTAGACAACCGAAGAGATAAATACAACAACAACGACAGTCAAAGAAACTATGGATTACCTTACTGTTGAAGATAAAATAAAAATAGAAATTACTAGTGTGGTTGGACATTTGATGTGGCTAAAACATAAAACTTAAGTATTCAACTTTGATTCCTTCTGCATAACACTTCAGATGTGGACACATTTCAGTAGTAGTGAAGAAACTGAAATATTTACCATACACTTATACTGTCGCAACCACTTTGGTACCTGTTCACTTGTCCCCTCTAACAAGATAATAACCAATACTTCTACATTCACATGAAAATTGGTGAACGTAGTGAGAGATATAACAATAGTTTGGAGTCGTTAGGGACTTTTGTAAAGCATGGACTTTGATTTTGTTTTTGGTTCTATAATGAGCATGGTGTTTGCCTATTCAAATCATTGTTTTAAAATCAGGTTATTCAATTCAGCTGTGAATGATGGAGCAGTGTAGATACTAGAAGCGTAGGATGTCTTTACATACTGCGTCCAATTCATGAGTATGTGAGTTAGCATCCTTTCGTCAATAACGTTTCATTTCGCAGCTTTGTTTAGTTCCTATAAGTATCAGTTATACAAATACGGTCGGTTCTACCCATCTGACTCTAAACCAAACTACTGTTGTGCGGGACTGCACAACATGTATGAGGATTCCGAAACTGCATTCTTCACTTGGACCTCTTTCAGAAATAAATAGTTTGATTAAACTATCTTGTCTTCAAACAATACGTATATCTAATAAAGTAAGCTAGTTATTATTCCTTTATTCAAACGTATTATTAGAGAGATTAATAAGGGTATGAACTGTCTTCATTTAATAGGAAATTCATATCATCAAATTTCTTACTTAAGACATTGATATCATCCATAATCCGTTGACCAAAGCAAATATTTCCGATAAAACCTTCAGCTAAATTTTCAAAAAATTATGACACAAACAAGTCAACCAACAGAGACGATAATCCAGTTGGTGTCACCATCTTGAAACATCGACTTCGGTGGCTTGGACATGTTCTACGGATGTCGTCTCAGAGAATGCCACATCATGCATTATTTGCCGATGCTGAGACTGGCTGGGAAAAGCGGAGGAATGGTTAGTGTATGACATGGTGTCGTGGTATGAATGAAAGCTGAAAAGGGCTGGCTTCTGTTGGTCCTTCGCGACTCCCTGGTTGGGGTCCGAGAGATGGTGCAACACAGTGACTAGAGACATTATCAGATATGTTTCAGAATAGAAGCCAGTGGCGATCCTGCTGTAACCTTCTTTTACTTTCTTCATAAAGAGTGGTTATAATTTTCTTAACTAAAAGAGATCTTCTTGGTTGTACATTTCCGTTTCCCGCATGATTACTCTTACTTTATATATATACATGCATCTTACCCCTTTTCTCTTCCCATTCTCATTGTTTTGTGTGGAGCATATATATCTGGTGCCCCCTTGTACAAATATTTATGTGTTTAAATAAATAATTAAATAAATGCGATAGATCTGAAGTATAACTTTGTCTTCTAGTTATACTGTGGTGCATGCTACTTATTCTGACAGATATAATTAGTATGTAACACCAATCGGAAGTGGAATGCCTTCCAGAAGAAGATTAAGAAGATCGAACTGAAGAGAATAGGAAGGGAAAGAGAGAGCAATTGTAATAACAACAGAATTGAAAGAATGATGAAGCATGTAAAGGAACACTTAGGGAAGATGTTCGAATAATGTATTCAATGTATGGTGAACTGAATTCCCATACCTGAGTTCTCATTCATTAAGATACTGTTGAAGTTCATTATGTAGATGAAATAGTCTAAGCAATGAATACTGACAGTAAGATTTGAGATGAAAAACAAGTACCAACAGACTGGAAAAAAGGACTTCTGATCAAGATACCAAAGAAAAGAGACCTCAGCAAGTGCGATAACTACAGGGGCATCACTAATCTCTCAATATCAGGAAAAGTCTTCAACAGGGTATTGTTAAACAGAATGAAGGATTCCGTAGACTTCCAACTTCGAGATCAACAAGCTGGATTCTGTGAGGATCGATCGTGTACAGACCAAATCGCAACTCTACGGATCATTGTGGAACAATTAATTGAATGGAATTCAACACTCTACATCAACTTCATTGACTATGAGAAAGCATTTGATAGCGTGGACAGGACGACACTATGGAGGCTTCTTCGACACTACGGCATCCCTGAGAAGTTATTCAATATCATACGGAACTCCTATGATGGACTAAACTGCCAAATCGTCCACGGAGGACAACTCACCGACTCATTCGAGGTAAAGACCGTTGTTAGGCAAGGTTGCTTACTCTCACCCTTTCACTTTCTCCTGGTGATCGACTAGATCATGAAGACGTCAACAACTGGAGGAAAGCAGGGGATATAGTGGACAGACAGGATGCAGCTGGACGATTTAGACTTCGCGGATGATCTGGCTCTTCTATCACACATGCAACACCAAATGCAGGAGATGAAGACCAGTTTAGCAGCAGCCTCAGCAGCAGTAGGTCTCAATATAAACGAAGGGAAAAGCAAGACTCTCCGATGCAATGCAACATGTACCAATCAAATCAAACTTGATGGAGAGGCTTTGGAAGATGTGGAAACCTTTACATATCTGGGCAGCATCATTGATGAACACAGTGGATCAGATGCAGATATGAGGGCGAGGATTGGCAAAGCAAGAGCAGCATATTTACAACTGAAGAACATCTGGAACTCAAAACAATTGTCAACCAACACCAAGATTAGAATTTTCAATACAAATGTCAAGACAGTTCTAATGTATGGAGCGGAGACGTGGAGAACTACGAAAGACATTATTCAGAAGATACTGGTGTTTATTAACAGTTGTCTACGCAAGATACTTCGGATCTGATGGCCAGACACTATCAGCAACAATCTACTGTGGGAGACAACAAACCAGATTCCATCCAGTAGAGGAAGAAATCAGGAAGAAGTGCTGGAAGTGGATAGGACACACATTGAGGAAATCACCTAACTGCGTCACAAGACAAGCCCTCACATGGAATCCTGAAGGTCAAAGGAGAAGAGGAATAGCAAAGAACACATTACGCCGAGAAACTGAGACAGATATGAGAAGAATGAACAAAAGTTGGACAGAACTAGAAAAGGAAACCCAGGACAGAGTGGGTTGGAGAATGCTGGTCGTCGGCCTATGCTCCATTGGGAGTAACAGGCGTAAGTAAGTAAGTAAGTAATGAATGAATGAATACTGACTAGTACAGTTCGAATTTCGTTGGTTTTACTCCATCAGTTTGTTTATGTGAAATGTGTCAATTTGACCTGATACATTATTTGCGTCAAGTACTATGTTATATAAGACCTATAGTTTAATTTTAAATGATTGATATCATATATAGCAAGATATCATGTCCCATGTCTATTATACTTAAATAAATATATTACTAATTAAGTAGATCTACTACTAATAAGTAGTACTACTTACTATACATGACCTTAAATTCATATAAATTAGGTTATGTAAATTATTAAAATAAACTATTTTTGAAAGGCAAATCAATAAAGGATGGAAAGTGAATGAACTGCCTCATCTAAAACTTGATATTCAAAGGAACAGAATTTGCACTAATCAATATTGATTCTAACAGCAGTATAAACAAACGTAAGAAATAGAACTCCTTTTCTTGAGTTGATCATTAGTGTAGATATTTTCGTGAATAAAATGCTTCTCTTCATGGCTGATACTGTGGTGTATACTACTTATGTTGACAGATATAAGTAGTATGTAACATTAGTCGGAAGTGGTAATACAAGGCTAAGAAGATCAAGTTGAAGAGAATGGAAAAGGAAGTAGAAGTGTTTAGTGAACTTGAAGAATCATACAGAATGTAAAGGATAAATGATTGAAATTTACAAATGAAGTATTCAGCGTATGGTTCTTATAATTTACTAAGATATTCTATTATTTTGTATTAAACAATAAATTGGTGTTCCCGCCTCAGTGTTCGTTCACAACAATACCAGCTGAAAAAATCCCACTGTAAGTTAGGAAGTACTGAGCAGTTATTTCATTGTCATTCGATATTTATCAGCTACATTCACTCCATAAACTTACTCACGTCTATTACCTCTTGTGGAGGATCATAGGCCGCTCACCAGCATTCTCCATCCGATCCTGTCTTGGGCAATCCTTTTCAGTTATTTCCAGTTAACATTCATCCTTTTCATATCGGCTTCTATTTCCCGACGTAATGTAATCTTTGGCCTTCCCCTTTTCCGCTTCCCTTCACCATTCCAAGTTAGGTCTTACCTTGTGATGCAGTTTGGTGATTTCCTCAATGTATGTCCTATCCATTTCAACGTCTTTTACTAATTTCCTCTTCAGATGGAAGCTGGTTTGTCCTCTCCCATAAAACGCTGTTGTTGATAGTATCCGGCCAGTGAATGTTGAGTATTTTGTAGTAAACAACTGTTTATAAATACTTGTACCTTCCTGATGATGGGCGTAGTAGTTCTCCACGTTTCAGCTCCATACACTAGGACTGTCTTGACGTTCGTATTGAAGTTTCTGACTTTGAAATTAGTTGATAGTTGTTTTGAGTTCCATATGTTCTTCAATTGTAGAAATGCTGCCCTCGCTTTGCCAATCCTCGCCTTTACATCTGCATCCAATCCTCCTTGTTTACCCTGCAAACTACCAGGAATCAAACTTAGTACCTACAGGTTTTGTGATGAGTACGTTCACCGTTCATTATGCTACTATTTATTTTTAGTAATTTTGATCTGTTATTACTACCAAATATTACTGA
The DNA here is from genome assembly GCF_000237925.1 of Schistosoma mansoni. NCBI lineage: Eukaryota > Metazoa > Platyhelminthes > Trematoda > Strigeidida > Schistosomatidae > Schistosoma > Schistosoma mansoni. Next base: position 54,641,384 of record NC_031502.1, read on the forward strand.
ATTTTATTCTACATACTGTATGTATTTATAATATTTTTATGTAGTCTCTTATATCTACTTACATTTTTATACGTAGACATGGATAGTGGTGAGCAGTGGAATCCAGGATGCGCGTTTCATCCTATTTGGGACTCGTCAGCTGGATGTACCTGCATCTCAGAGTTGATGTTCATTCTGGGACTCCAACCCACTACCGTTTGCTTCAAACGCCATCACGTTATCCACTTACCAACTGAATCCTCATAACCACCTACTTGTACAATGGGTTAAAGTTTAAATTCACTTGGTATTGTTTTGTTTGAATCTTCCCATCGATGTGTTAGGACTGCAACTGGTCAGTCTCTTATTGGCCATATGTGCATACTGTGCGTATTGCCTCGATATAGCCTTAATTCACAAGCATTATAAGCAGAGATGTTTATTCACTATTAGCCTGATGACCAAATTCATTTATGTGAGTATTTCCAATCAACTTGTTAGTAGATGACATGGACCTAACGAAAGAAAATGAACTCATATTATTTTACTAAAATCTTTTTTCTTACTCTCTATAGGTTAATAAGGAAAACTACATCTATAATGCTTACTTAATTAAGCATTTAGAATATCGTTGAAGCTAAGTAAAGATTTTTAATTGTGAAAATGGATTCTTCTTAGAATTGAAAGGAAATATGTAACTAGGATAGATACGGAAAAGAAATAGGTTAGCTAAAGGTACGTTTATTTCACCCCTCTGTCAACATATTTAACAAATTATTATGATTATTTTATATAGTTTGGATCATGAGTCGATTGAAGCTAAACCACCATCGAAAACCTGGAAGCACTGGACGTCCGTTTCGTCCTATTGTGGGACTCCTCAGCAGTGCGCTTTCACGATCCCGCCTCGCGGGATTCGAAACCAGGACCTACCAGTCTCGCTCCAGAGCACTTAACCGGTAGACCACTGAGCCAGCATCCAACTGTGTTGATGTTTAACTTCAACCAATCCACGAAATTGCGCAACCAACTTCCATTGTACTGAGGTAGATACCTGTCTCTACCTGACATGGATTAGCTCCACTGGTCACAACTTCTCTATTAATTATCGACCTATTCACGTTCTATAGCTAAATAATCTATGAATATTATCTTGGAATAGTAGCCTTTTGAAAACATATACATCAATCCCCTAATCGTGAGTCATATTTGAAAAATCACAGCATACCACCCTATCAAACCTCAGAAAAAAAGGCGATATTGTAACCAGGCAAATCTTCATGTATTCAGTTCTTACTGTTCTGAAGCTAATAAGCATTAATTCAGCATAATTACAATATTCCCATTGATATTCATATATTGATTTACCTATATAGTATGATTCTAATTTGATTAAATCAATTTTTCACATTCAACACTTTAAATAATGATATTTCAGTGATCAACTGGGGAATGAGAGATCATTTATCTAAAGGGAACAAATGCCAGGAAAGTCCTATTCACTGCCTTCCTGTGGTATGAATGTTGTTTACGAAAATGAGAGGACGAAAAGTGAATGTCCGGTGCTTTAACCGAGTGGATGGACACGGAAAGTCCACCTAAGGGTGTTGGAAAAACCCTGATTCCAAACCAATGGTGCACATGGGTTCCAGTATCCTGAGAGAAAAAATGGCTTGTGAATCAATCGTTGGTGATCGGCTATCATGGGACTACATCGCCTCACGATGTTCCACTGCCTTGTGGATCAGACCTTTAGGTCAAAGGCTCAGTGTGTGGCACCCTAAGGAAACCACTTGCTTCAGTTTGGTCACCCGGGCAGTATCACAGCCCTCACATAAATCAAATAAGATTTGTGCGTCGCATATGTATTCGGTGCCACTTTGTACCAATATTTATGTGTTTAAATAAATAAATAAATAAATAATTTCCCTTAAGTTATTCACTACTACTAAAATCGTTTTAAATAGTTCAAAAGAATCTATCCTTCATATTTATTTTCTATTTATCTCTCTCTATCTCTTTCTCTCTCTTTATCCCTTTGTACCTTTGTCTCTTAGTCTCTAGACTATGGATGATTTCACATTGGAATCATGTGATGATGAACAAAGACTAATTTTTTATTGATAAATGACTTTTTTTGTATATTACCAAATCCATCTATTAGAATAGATCAATACGGTAAAGAGGTGAACATTTTGTCATTTTCAAATGTCCTTGATGTGATATTTGAAATGATTTATTGATTGATTCATTATGTAATAAAGCCAAAAGAAGGAAAGAAAGAAAGGTAATAGTCTATAGTAGTAACACAGTACTGGGTATCTTTTTTATGAAAATCCAGTGTTATAAATAACCTTTATTACAAGAAAATTACTTTGCCAAAACAAGTTATCAGTCAATCAGTCAGTCAGTCACAACGTAGAACTTCGTACGTACGTATATACATCAGTTCGAGTTGCCATAACACATTAACACAGAGATGCAATTGTCGATTCAAATCCCATAGTGGTAGAATTAGTAAGAGTATAAGCAGTAAACCGGAAGATTAGGGTTTGAAGATGTTATTCAAGGAGTATAATCCAATGAAATAAATTTGAAAAGAGAATAAAGAAAGGGGCATGTTGAATTCAGAAGATTAGAATTTGGCAGAACACAAAGAGTGGATGCACCTTCGTCATTGCAGACGATTTTGAGCCATGTCAACAAGTTATGCAATACTGTGATCTACAATGTAACTTTCGTAGGTCGTAATTGATCCGAGATCAATCTAGTATTCTATTTATTTTATACGCGATCGCATTAACTTAATGAAGCAACTTTACAATGTAATTTTTTTGTCTTTCAAACTTTTCATATTCTATCGGAATCAATAATTTTTCTATTGTTTCACTTGAATCTTCCGATCAATGTTTAGGACTGAAATTGATCAGTCTCTCATTGGTATATGTGCATATTGTGCGTATTTCCTCGATATTGTTTTAATTCACAAGCAATATAAGCAAAGATGGATAGTGGCTAGCAGGACGAAACGTGCGTCCTGGATTCCATTGCTCGACACTATCCATCTTTGCTTATAATGCTTGTGACTTTAGGCTATATCAAGGCAATATGAACAGTATACACATATGCCAATAAGAGACTGACCAGTTTCAGTCCTAAACCTCAATGGGAAGATTCAAACAAAAAATACTAAGTGAATTTAAACTTCACCTAATTGTACAAGCAGGTGGTTATGAGGACTTAGTTGCTAAGTGGAAAACGTGATGGCGTTTGAAGCGAACGGTAGTGGGTTCGAGTCCTAGTATGAACATCAACTCTGAGATGCAGGTACATCCAGCTGACGAGTCGCAGTTAGGATGAAACACGCGTCCTGGATTCCACTGCTGGCCACTATCCATCTTTGCTTATTAAGTTATAATTTTTGCCTGTTCCTCTGAACGGTAAATAAATGTTCACCTAGGTGACTTATCAGTCTGTGATATATGGCTTAATTATTATTATTACGTATTATTCCTTTATAATCTAAACATCTTTTTTTATAGAAGGCGCTTATTTCTTGTTTCCCATGAATTGGTGATATTTAATGAATGATTAATTAAGGCAATCATTCATAATACAGGTTATTCATTGTTTGGTCTAGTCGACTTTTAACCATATTGTTTATTTGAAAGATGGTGATCTAATCTGATTGTTTAAACTAATGTTAGACATTCAGATAGAAGAATATTTTGTTGCGATGGTGATTGATTAGCTCTTAAAGATCAAATGATAGTGGTTAATTGGGAAATTTTTGAATAGTGGTACTTTCTTTTAGTTGAGATCATGAATCAATTGAAGCCAGACCAGCAGGGAAAACCTAGAAGCACTGGACGGCCGTTTCGTCCTATTGTGGGACTCCTCAGCAGTGCGAATCCACGATCCCGCTTCACGAGATTGGAACCTAGGACCTATCAGTCTCGCGCGCGAGCGCTTCCAGGTTTTCCATGGTGATCTTGCTTCAGTTGATTCATGATCTCAACTATAACATTACTAACATCTCCACAAACCCCCCTTCTGATGATAATCATATGCTCACTAGTGACTGACTTCATGAGATATTTCCTGAAGTTATAGTTAGAAGCAGTGACCAGTGGAGTACAACGATTGGTGATTTGTTTAAGACTCAGTACCTTAGTAGATAACGCGATGGCAATTGAAGCGAACGGTACTGGCCTCGAGTCCCAGAGTTAATATCAACTCTGAGATACAGGTACATCCAGCTGACGAGTCTCAAATAGGATGAAACGCGCATCCTGGATTCCACTGCTGGCCAATATCCATCATTGCTCATAATTTGTTCACTGTTTTGAACTGACCATTCTACTTAAACTAAATAAGATATAATGTTAATAATACTAGTGAAAATTATACACAGAAACTAAAGTGTTTTAAAAATTTTTCAGTGCAACGAAATGATAATCAGCAACACAATCAAATTGAATAATACTTAGCTTCATAATCAATTACTTAATGGTTGGCGTTTATTTAGCGAGTTGGTTTTCTACGGGATAGGGTTGCTAACCCTACGCTCAACCCTCTTCCATTATCCAGACTTGGGACCGGCAGTAGCCCCTCGGAGGAGCTACAAGCGGAGTTTTCATGATCAATGAATGTATCAATTATTCGTTGGTTACAGTCACTATAAATAAAAATAAAGTAGAACCTAGTTGATTTCATAATTCACAGTTTATTTTTTAAATTCAAGTTATTTTAAATGACGCCAGTGAACAGTTTTATGTTCTGGAATTTTTTTAAATACAAACTTGATTGTCGACAGAAAAAAACATTCAGTTTTAAAATCGTGTTTTTTTTAGATTTTTAATGGCTTTATTCAATATTATATTTTCAGTAGAATATAGAATTCTCAGGTTAGCGTTTTTTTAGCGAGTTGGTTTTCTACAGGATGGGGTCGCTAACCCCATACCCAACCCTCCTCCTTTACCTGGGCTTGGGACCGACAGTAACTCTAGAAGAGCTACAGGCGGAGTTATTAACAGCTGTCTACGCAAGATACTTCGGATCTGATGGCCAGACACTATCAGCAACAATCTACTGTGGGAGACAACAAACCAGATTCCATCCAGTAGAGGAAGAAATCAGGAAGAAGTGCTGGAAGTGGATAGGACACACATTGAGGAAATCACCTAACTGTGTCACAAGACAAGCCCTCACATGGAATCCTGAAGGTCAAAGGAGAAGAGGAATAGCAAAGAACAATTACGCCGAGAAACTGAGACAGATATGAGAAGAATGAACAAAAGTTGGACAGAACTAGAAAAGGAAACCCAGGACAGAGTGGGTTGGAGAATGCTGGTCGTCGGCCTATGCTCCATTGGGAGTAACAGGCGTTAACAATTAACAATAACAATAGAATTCTCAGCGCAATCTATTTCAAAAAGTTTCCGTTTCTTATTTCTTGGTCGATCCTGACGATAAATATTGAGTGATCACCAGTTCGAAGTTAGCAGTCCAGTCAATCGACATCTTAATAATAATGTACATCCTTTTCAATGTATATTGCCAGAAACTACGATATTTCTGATTGGACCTTTCGCAACTTGTACAACGAAGGGTTGTACACTTTTCACAAAGTTGACCCTGAATAGGTTATGCAATTAATTGACATGATGATGTATTAAATAAACAGAATTAGATAATTGAAATCATGAGTCAGTTGAAGCTAGACCACCATCGAAAACCTGGAAGCACTGAACGGCCGTTTCGTCCTATTACGGGACTCCTCAGTAGTGCGCATCCACGATCCTGCACTCGCGAGATTCGAATCCAGGACCTACCAGTCTCGCGCCAGAGCACTTAGCCGATAGACCACTGAGCAGGTTGTTGAAATATCTAGATAGCAGGAACAGATAGCCCAGACATTCAAACAAGCCGCCAATAGGATTATTTACGCATGTATATTTTAATACTTAATCTTGTGATATTCATATTTATACAATTCTATGTCCCCTTATGCTTGTGGGATTTTTTTTTATTATTTTATTTGAATATGTAAATTATAAACAAAAGAATTGTGTCTACATGATTACCGAGTCACTTGAGACATACCAGCACTAGCTCTTTAAAAACTATGCGAACAGTTCGAACTTAACAGTATTTTAGAGAACAGAATGATGAAAGAAACTAAACAGGAAAATAAGAAAGATCTGCAATAACATGTAAAGAAACGAACTTGAAATATGTGAGTTAAAACGAGATAAAGTTGCAGATATGATTGAACTACTTATTATTGACAAGTAGTTAGTTAAGTATACTTAAAAAAGGAATGAAGTTATAATGGAATATACTATGACTGATTACCTGAAATAGACAATCCGTATAGTGAAACTGAGAGATTTTTTCAAGTAGTGGTGGTCTATGAGTCAAGTGTTCTGGCGCAAGACTGGTAGGTCCTGGGTTCGAATCTCGCGAGGCGTGATCGTGATTGCGCACTGCTGAGGAGTCGCACAATAGGACGAGACGGCCGTCCAGTTATTCCAGGTTTTCGATGGTGGTCTAGCTTCAAATAACTCAAGATTTCAACTATACATTATATGAAATAGACATTTTCTAATTCACAGACTTAAAACACCGCGCTGAAATGAATGCATTTCCCCATGAGTATTTTGTTTTTTAGTTCAGTATTAATACTCTTAATAAACTATAAAAAAATCGATATTACCAAATCCAGTGAATAGGCCATATGAATGTGAACAAAACACTGAAAGCGAATCACTCAAATTCTATCTTTACATTGCCTATGAAAACTGTCCCCTCTCCATTTTTTTCTTGTTCACTACAGTATTATTACCATTACTTAATTACGCTTGCTACTCCCAATGGAGCATAGACCGCCGACCAGCAATCTCCAATCCACTCTGTCCTGGCCCTTCCTTTCTAGTTCTATCCAATTCTTGTTCATTCTATATAAGAACTCTCGTCTAAATTAGAACGAATAGTTTCACAGTATTTGAGCGCCGAGTTGATGTAAGACATTAAATAGGAATAATATATTTGTAAAATCTCAGCGAATGAATTTGTAGTAAATCCAACGTTTCGCCTGGCAATCTGGTCCAAGCTTTTTCAAGGAATTATAATCAAACATTAAAATTATCGAATATAAATAGGTACATGGTTCTCCGAGTTCATTATACACTGAATAGGTCATCCAATCAATGTTAACAAAAAGTCTAAACTAGGTATGTTTAAGAGATATGTGATGTGAAGTGATGAGTGTTCATTCTTCTCATGTCTATCTCCGTTTCTAGGTGTAATGTGTTCTTTGGTCTTCCTCTTCTCCTTTGACCTTCAGGATTCCATGTGAGGAATTGTTTTGTGATGCAACTGGGTGATTTCCTCAATGTGTGTTCTATCCACTTCCAGCGCTTCCTCCTGATTTCTTCCTCCGCTGGGTGAATCTGGTTTGTTCTCTCCCACAGTAGATTGTTGCTGATAGTGTCTGACCAACGGATCAGAAGTATTTTGCGTAGACAACTGTTAATAAACACCAGTATCTTCTGGATGATGGCTTTCGTAATTCTCCACATCTCCGCCCCATACAGTAGAACTGTCTTGACATTTGTATTGAAAATTCTAATCTTGGTGTTGGTTGACAATTGTTTTGAGTTCCAGATGTTCTTCAGTTGTAAATATGCTGCTCTTGCTTTGCTATAGTAATTGAAATTTCGAAGTTTTTTGATAAATAATAGAGCTCATAAATTCCAGTTGAAACGTTTCTCTTCTAAAATTCACATATTCTTAACCAGAAGCTTAAAAAAACAATAAAAATTTATCAAGAAAGTTCTCATAGATTTAAAGTTGGAATAAATATTCAATAAAAAATTGGCGCCTGAAAAAAAAAACTCATCAGAATTATGTTGTATACATTGAGAAATTCTAATTGTTAACAGATAAGAGTTTGGTGGGTTTTTATATCACCAATAGACTATCTTAAAGTTCAAGTCCATCGCACAAGTAAGTGGCTATCAGGACTCAGTGGCCGAGTGGATAAAGCGATGGCGTTTGAAGCGATAGGTACTCGGTTTGAGTCCGAGAGTGAACATCAACTCTGAGATGCAGATACATCCAGCTGACAAGTCCCAAATAGGATGAAACGCGCATCCTGGATTCCACTGCTAGCCACTATCCATCTTTGCTTACAATATCTTAAAGTTCTTCTGATGAATTACTTATTGAAACACATAAATATTGGTACAAGGAGGCACCGAACTATATGAGGACTGGAATACTTACCGGGCACCCAAACCAAAGCAGGTGATTTTCTTAGAGAGTCATACCCCAAGCCTTCGACCTAGAGATCTAATCCATAATGCAGTGAAGCAACGTCGAGATACATTACCATGGTAGTCAATGAGCAAGAATGGGTTCATACACCATCTGCCACAGAAAGATAGTTAGTGTAACTTCCCTGGTAGTGGTTATATTGGCGTGACCATATGAGAGCATTTTGAGAAGGAGAACTGACTCTACCTACTCTCATCCGTACCAGGGTATATGGTGAATTCCTTGAACTAAATATTTTAATCATAAATTGTTTATTTTCATTGGGTTCTTCACTAACCGAAACTTTGACTTCGTGGCTGATCTTCATATATCTGATCGGTATATAGTTGATGTCTGTTCCAATATATCTATTGATTGATGAGCGAACTGGGTGTTCCGTTTTTTTATGTTTTCAACATTTTTCTAGTTGAATTCATTTCTACAATTATCTACATCCACTGAAATAAACGGAAGTAATTTTTTTAGGGTTCAATAGCTGATTCATACAATGCAACAATAACGAAGCTGGAGCCTCTTGAGCTATAACTCTTTTCCTGTCTTATGGTTTAAATCACGAGCCGACCTTAGTTAGACCATTATTGGAAACCTGAAAGCAATAAAAGGCCGTTTAATCTTAATACGGGATATCTCTGCAGTCTACATCCACGACCTCAAAGCAGGGACTTGAACCCAGTAGCTTAAAACTCGCACAACTAACCTAAGATACTTAGCTAACAACCAATGATAATAACGAATTGATTTTGTTGCAGATACAGAGAAACTTAAGTACTATTAGCATTAATCATTTTAACTGAAAATTATGAGATACTTTATCACAGTTGATCTATGGTCATTTTAGCTGAGTTTCTGGGTAGTTTAATGACGAAGTTTTCATTGCCCTCCTGGATAACATCATCAGCATTAAATCTAGAAGGAAGTGAATGATTTCGATTTTACCGCATATGACTGACAGCATATTATTTCGATCATGATGATTAAGACCAACGAGAGCACGGAACGAAACTCTACCTACATCATCCATCTGAGCTACAAATCTTCTCAACCATCTCAGATCTACAATCATGCTTAGTTTGATTAAGATAAGCGAGATAAATGAATAAATTGAATATTTTACCGAAAGTTGTTTTAATATTAGTCCTAATAAACCACAAACTAATGGAATTTAAGCAAGGATACTAAACTTATAAATCTTATCAAATGCTTAGTGGCCATTCTATCATTGTCCTATAGCTTCGAGGGGCTAACTAATGACAAATCTAAACCCATCCTATTAACAGTAGCGTTTATGGTTAGCTGACTAAGTAATTTTAAGACTGAATAATAAATCTAAGGCAAGTGTGAGAACAAAGAGATGTTACTGCCTTAAAGATCCCGATTATTATACCTTGTGGAATCATGAGTGCACATTATTGTATATTTCCATATTAGTATGCAACAGCAGTAGTATAACCCCAGAATCACGTTGCAACCTCCTTGTTAACACTTCACGTATCACTTCTGCCGGGTTACCAATTCTTCATCTGTATAGCGATAAGGTTAATACTTTTTCATATCCTATATCACTCGCTTCGTGATTGTGTGTCCATTTATCCAGTGAGTTAAGAATAATCATAGGTCAGATTTAGAGCTCAAAGTATCTCACTAATGAAGCACGCACCCATCCTAAGTTTAACCAGAATCCCAAGATACTGTTGTGCAAAGCGTTTCTACCACAAACTGCCCAACGCTCTTTATTTTGAGATAGTTTGGTTATAAGCAGTTGGTGATAAAAAACTATCCACTAACCAATTTGTATTTTTCTGTCAAATAAAATTACAGTTTGATTTCCCATTTACAACAGAATTGGTACTAAGGGCAAAGATGGTTGGTGCCCTACAGTACAACTCAGGATGCGCATTTCGTCTCGTTTGAGACTCGTTAAATGAATTTTCCTGCACCTTAGAGTTAAAGCTCACTCAATGACTCGAACCCAGTGCTGTTTGTTCGAAACGTCATCACGCCATCGATACAGGATATTAAGTGATTCAATGCGCTCCACCAAATTTCCTGCATAATATATCTTTTGCAGCTGAGGCCATTTGTACAACTACTTTCTTTAACTCCCTTATCAAGATAGAGGAAAACAGAGGGGTTTACTAGTAACTTATTACTCCCCGCTTTTTCATAACTCCCAAAGTTTCCACATTTTCCTTACATTTTCTGCCTTTACTAAATCTCAGGGGAAGCACGGAATACAATGGACATTTCAGAATCAATTAGGAGATTTGAACTTCTTAAATGACCTAGCCATCCTATCCCATACACACGAACAAGTGCAGATTAAAACAAGTAGTGTAGCATCAGCTTCTGCATCAATAGGCCTCAACATACACAAAAGAAAAAGCAAAATTCTCACATGCGACACGGCGAACACTAACCCAATAACACTTGATGACGAAACCCTGGAAGATGTAGAATATTTTACGTACCTGTTCAGCAGGATCATCGATGAACAAGAAGGTTCTGATGCAAGGACCGCATTCTTACAATTGAAGAACATATGAAACTCAAAAGGACTGTCTGCAAGCCAATATCAAAGTCACAATCTTCAATAAGAACGTCAATACAGTCCAACTGTACTGAGGTGAGACGTGGAGAACTACTACAACCATCATCAAAAAGGTACAAGTATTTATAAACAGTTGTCTACGCAAGATGCTTCACATCCATTGGCCGGATACCATTAGCAACAGCCTTCTATGGGAGAGGACAGATCAGCTTCCAGCTGAAGAGGAAATCAGGGAAAGACGTTGGAAGTGGATAGGACATACACTGAGGAGATCACCAAACTGGACCACGAGGCAAGCCCTAACCTGGAATCCTGAAGGTAAGAGGTAAAGAGGGAGGTCAAAGAACACTGAGAAATAGAAGCAGATACGAAAAGGATGGATAACAACTCGAATGGATTGTCCAGGGCAGAGTTGGATGGAGAGTGCTGGTGAGTGACCTATGCTCCTCGATGAGGGGTAACAGGCATAAGTAAGCAGTACTATTTTGATAATGCAAGAACAATGAAATCAGAGAAGATGGACTGATATTTGCAGAAGGAACAGTCAAGATTGAGACAATTGATTGATATTTTGCAAATTAACTGTTTACTGTACAGCTATCAGATTTTAGTGATATATTCTGTAATTTGTGCTTAACTACATTCGATTGTCCCCACTCGTGTTCTCATTCACTACAATATAACTTAATGTTTCAAGTTATTTACTCTGGTCATTATTCTATCCACTTTATATTTGTTTTGCCTGGTTACAAATTTGTGATCATTTTCGTAAACATAGTGAAACTTAAAATATTGTTATCGACGAAGCCGAAGCTTCCCTGATTCCTCCAAGTATGCACTAACAAAGGACAATATAGATGAATTATGTCTTCTATCCTGTAGCATATAGCATCAGATCCATCAGTTTGACATCAATTACAATTTTCTGACAACCCACATGAAGAAATTTCACAGACTATTTGTCTACGCGCAATTGAAGCTTCTGTGACGTAAAGTAAGTTAACGTTTATACCTTTCGGAACCGTAGTTTGGAGGTAAATTAGCTGCTTCTCTTTCTTAACTATTATACAATAAGAAATTATAGCTTGTTGGGGATGTCAAATCCCCAGAACTTACTTGGTAAATGGCTTAATTTTGTAATTTTATTTTGAAAATTTGAATTTCTTTGTTTTCGCGCCAAAGGCGCTCTTTTCACCTTCAAGTCGTATTTTCCACTTGTAAAATATCTTAAATGCTATTGGTTCGTTGTATCTTTGAGTGTGCTATTTTGTAATGCTGCCCAAGGACAATTTATCGCTGTATATATACGTTTGAGTTTGATTTGCTTGTACTCGGCTGCTTACGGAATATATATTCCCCTACTTCGCCTTGGACGTCTTCCTCTAGTTAGCGGGGCCTGGGACGTCGGATTAGATTAGTTTATCGTGTCACTGTGTCACCGTCCTTCGTTGGTTTACCGAGAAAATCGAATTAGCTCAAGCATATCACAGCTCTTCAGCGAAACAATAGAAGTCTTTGATCAGAAAGTAATGCTTTATTTTCTATAAAAAACAAAAGGCTAAATCACAGGAAAAGTTGGGATGGTAAAATAAAAGTAATACATATTATCTTGAGTAATCACAAAAGGCAATCGGTATATTTGATGCTTTCAATAAAAAAAAAATGTAGAAAGATAAGTATTTTGGTGAAAAAGAAAATAGGAACCTAAGGATCTGATTGCACAATCAATCGTATTTGTATAGTTTCTTTCTTTTATTGTTCATTAAGACAGAGAAGGTAATTGCACAAACACTAACAGATACACACACACAAACATACACAGAGAAATGAATTTGAATGAAGATGTAAAATATTGTTTATACATTCACCATTAACCTCTGCCTAATGTTAATTTAACGTTGTTTCCGCCGCCGTTTCCACGATACATACACACACACACACAGATACACATTTGCCTAACTGATCCATTTATTTATCATTCAATTGTATAATTAACCAATATTCTATATAACCTAATGTATAACCGGCTAGAATATCAATAAAATGATGACGATGCATTGCATAACGTGAATAACATACAATTAAATTCCAAAATAATAGTAACAATATTAACCATAATGTAGATGTAGATAGCCAAAGATGAGAAATTAAAAAGAATAACATTGTTGATCGACTAGCATGACCTAAATTTAATGAGGGAAAAGAAAGGGGAAACATTAAACAGGAATGATCAACATAAATTAAGTATATTTTTATCAGAAGGGGTTTGGTGGAGATTTTAGTAATTTTATAGGGTTGAGATCATGAGTCAATTGAAGCTAGATCACCATGGAAAACCTGAAAGCACTGAACGGCCGTTTCGTCTGGTCCTGAGTTTGAATTTCGTGAGGCGGGATGGTGGATGCGCGCTGTTGAGGAGTACTATAATAGGACGAAACGGCCGTCCAGTGCTTCCAGGTTTTCCATGGTGGTCTAGCTTCAATTGACTGATGATCTCAATTCTATAAGTATATTTTTATTTATCCGAACAGAAGGAGACCCTGAATACACATTTGTCACACTTCATTCGATTTGTGTGTGGTGGAATACTTACCGGGCACCTAGATCGAAGCAGGTAGTTTTCTTAGGGAGTCACATCCGGAGCTTTTGATTTAGAGGTTTAATCCACAAGGCAGTAGAGCATCGTGAGGAGATGCAGTCCCATGGTAGCCAGTGACCAATGATTGTTTCATACGTCAATTGTTCCCTCAGGATACTGGAGCCCATGTGCACCATTGGTTTGGAATCAGGGTTTTCTAAATCCCCTAGGTGGACTTACCATGTCCACCAACCCGGTTAAAGCGCCGGACATTCACTTTTCGTCCTCTCAATTTCGTAAACAACAGTGATACCACGAGAAGGTAGTGAGTAGGACTTCCTTAGCAGAGGCTATATACGCGTGGCCATGTGAGAGCATTTGTAGAGGGAGAGCGGACTCTCCCCACTCTCGGACGTACAAGAGCATTTTGGGCAGTATAGCTCAGTGGTAGAGCATTCGACTGCACCAGGATTCGAATACGAGATTGAATCGATTGGAGACCAAGTGTTGCAAGAATTAGCACTGTCACTTTTTCCATGCGAAAAACTTGTGGTGTCGAGTTCAAAATAAAATAACAGGACGCAAAATGAATTTCATTCATATTCTGGTTATATAGAAAAAAAAGTCAGATCACATCCTTTTTTCTAAATAAAGATGAAATTGTAAGAAAACATGGGAAAGAATATAATTTAACTCCTTACATACCAGAAGGGAACGACCAAGCATCAATACTAACAGTGAGTAACATATCTGAATCATTATTATCTTTAGGTCTTTGACGTTGAAATATAGATTTAATTAAACCGACCATTATTGCATCGAATAATAAGGCAATAAGTAAACAGAATGGTTTAGCAATTTTTTCATTGACTACAATGCTAGATTGTTGTTCAACAGAAGGATTTCTCCAATTCCATATTGTTCCCAAAGATGAATATGATCTAATACCATGCGCATTATCAATTAACAATGTAATAAGCCAAATTAAAACAAATCCTATCCATAGAACACCATGACCTGTCCATTCCAAGAATAAGCTTAAATGCCTAGTCCATCTTGATGTTGCCATATAGAAATATATATGATTTTGCAAACACCTATACAAAATAACATAGGAATGGTTTATTATAATGGGATAACGAGGTGAACATATTATCAGTAATAATACGAAATACGTGAGCGACGACCAACCAACCAGGAACCTACCTACTCAAGTCTTTGTGATTAAAAGGTCTATGCCCCTTCCACACTTATTGGTTCTTCATAGTCCGCCGGTTAAATGATTGATTCCTTCTATTGAGTAAGATCCTATACGGATACATGTAGATTACAGGTGGCATCTGGCGTGTCTACGTGAAACGCTTAGAGTGGCAGCTATAATTTGTGGTGAAGAGAAGGTAACCTCCATTAACCTAGGTCTAGTAGGCCTAACCTTCCATTATAGGCCAGTCGGATGATTGTTTGTAACAGAATACTCTAAGGCATTAGGTAGCGTTTTATCAACTTCCGATCTTGAACATCATAAACTGCTTTATAGATGTTTGCGTTTTCTGGTTTTCTTGAACAATTAATTATCCTAGCGCGAAAGAATATCTCACAAGATTTCTTCTTAAGATTTGTAAATAAACTGAATTACATATACAGTATGTTCGGCAGTAGTTGAAATTCGCCCTCAGATTCGAGCAGACAGTTTGCTCCAAAACATCGTCCACTTCACCAGCACTGGGAAAGGTGGCATGCAGTTTTGATTCATTTAAATCCAAAGTCAAAGGATGGATTCAGATGAAAATTAGCTAGGCACCTACCTCGTCGATCGTAGAGAACCAGTTCGACCTGATAAACCTTTTAATGATGTCCAAACGGCTGTATATACGGCAGTATTAAAATACAGGACTAACTATAGCATCTTTCCGAACCTTGGGGAGTTGAGTGTGGGAAAGGAACATGTTGAACAGCATAGTGAGTGGTCCAGAAGTAGTGTCTGCGAGAGATGACAGCAATCGTGGATGTGACCCATCAGGGCCCGGTATCTTACCAGGTCTAAGATTAATGATCAATTGAAGAACTATTTCCTTAGTCACATGTGCAGGTCAAGTATTGTTAACAATACCCGTAGAGTAGACTTCACTGAAACAGTTTGATGAGGTCTCAGCTTCTTAGGCAATATCCCTGATTGGTTTAGTGATTATGAAGTCTTAGAAAAGCGGTCTTTGGTTTGGACAAAAACGCGTGGGTTTGGATAAGTTCTGTACTGAAGCACGCTCCATTAACTTCGTCAGAGGCATACTATCGAAGGAGTCTGAGGATCCTAGGGTGGCAATTTCAGTCCAAATAATGTCAAGTGTAATAAAATCTGACATCACGCATGTCATTTTCTATAGCTAAATGTCATTTTAAATAATAACTGAAACAAATATTCAATTAGTGGTTACTATCTCAGTTGACGAACACCTTATCCTCGTTTTACATTCTATACCCATAGTCCATGATTCTAGTGTCAACTCAGTTAATAGTTTAAAATAAATATATACTCAGACCCTGTTGAATGAGCTTGTAAAAGCCCAGGTTGGTTGGTTAAGAGTTGACCCCAAACAACCAAGCATATGCTAAAACAGTATTGTTCAAGTATTCATTCACTTCCTTACCTTTTGTAAGCGTTATATTCCCTTGCGCAGGGGTATATAGACGACTTGTTAATTGCCAGCCCCGATTTGCAATCACACGAACAGCATGTAAAAACAGTGTTAAAAAGACTGGATGAACATGGAATAAACATACATCAAAGTAAGTGTGTTTTCGGTGTTCAAACTTTAGAATTTCTCGGTCACACAATAAGCCCAGAAGTAGACACCATTAAACAATACCCCATACCTAGTTCTCTAACACAACTGAGAAGTTTTCTAGGTCTAATTAACTTTTATCGCAGATTCATACCAGGTTGTGCACAAATAATGCAACCTTTGACAGATTCACTAAAAGGAAAACCAAAAGAATTCAAACTGTCTTCTGACGCTGTCGAAGCTATTAAACAGCTTAAAGATAAACTAGCTCAAGCAACTACGTTGATGTATCCGAATTCTCTTTCCCCACTTGCTTTGATGGTGGATGCTTCAGATAAAGCAGTAGGCGGTACCCTTAACCAACTGGTTAAAAACGCCTGGAAACCAATTGCTTTCTTCTCAAAAAGACTCGCTCCAGCAGAGACAAGGTATTCTACCTTCGGGCGAGAACTTCTTGCAATCTACCTAACCATTAAACACTTCCGACACATGTTAGAAGGCAGGGAATTTATAGTCTTTACGGATCACAAACCACTAACGAATGCACTAAAAGCGAGAGCTGATAAATACTCACCTCGAGAAGTCCGACACCTTGACTATATATCACAGTTCACAAGCGATATCCGACATGTCAAAGGTCAGGACAATCAGGCGGCAGATTCTTTATCTAGGCTAGAAATAAACGTGCTACAGCAGTCTACAGTAAACTTCGAGACGTTGAGAAATGAACAAGAGCAGGATCCAGAATTACAAAACCTGCTTAAAACAAACAATTCAAGTCTTAATTTAAAACAGTTCCCATCACCTGTCGATGGTATTCTAATCTACTGTGACACGACCAAGGCAATGCCGCGACCTTTCGTTCCTAAAGTATGCGAAAGTGATATATAATAACTTTCATTCTTTGTCTCATCCTGGGCGCAAAAGCTTCAACAAAGCTAATCAATGCCAGATATATATGGCCGAATTTACAGAAGGATGTACACAAATGGGTTAGAGAGTGTTCAGCATGTCAACAATCAAAGATAAATCGTCACACAAATTCACCCATAGGTGTTTTCTCGCAACCAGATGCACGTTTTGCCCATGTGCATATTGACTTGGTAGGTCCTTCACCACGTTCAAACGGTTTTAATTATCTTTTTACATGCATAGATCGATTTACCAGATTCCCTATAGCCATCCCGATAGCGGACATCACAGCGGAAACAGTAGCCAAAGTTTTCATGCAGAACTGGGTAACCATTTTTGGTACACCCATAACAATAACGACGGATAGAGGAGCGCAATTCGAATCCGAACTATTTAATAACTTGGCTAAACTTCTAGGCTCCAATAGGATACGCTGCACTGTATATCATCCTCAGGCTAATGGGATGGTAGAACGTTTTCACCGTCAGCTAAAAACCGCCCTTATATCTCACTCAAACCCCAATCAGTGGACAGAATTCCTACCGTTAGTTATGTTGGGAATACGAACATCTGTCAAAACTGACGCACAGTGTTCAGCTGCGGAACTGGTTTTCGGAACAACTCTGAGACTACCAGGTGAATTTATTAACCCTAATACTAACAGTCAAAAACTTAATATAGAAAATTGTATAGATCAACTACGAGATCACATGTCTAAACTTAAGCCGATTAATACTCGTGAACAATCGCGCGCCGTATATATACCTAAAGACCTAAGCAATTGCACGCACGTCTGGATGAGATGTGACAAAATAAAAGCACCACTCAGTCCTCCATTTGAAGGTCCTTTCAAAGTCGTCTCAAGAAAATCTAAATATTTCGTGATAGAAAAACATGGAAACATCGACACAGTAAGTATTGATAGGCTAAAGCCGGCTTATCTAGATCATGAACCACCATACGTGTTGTTAGATCGTTTAACTGACAAATCCATTACGGAATCGAAATGTAAAGATGATAAATCTTTACAAATGACTAAAACGGTTCGCTGGGCACATCCGATTAGTCAGTCAAGGATGTTGACAGTTTCGACTGCAGGATAAATCTAACCACGTAGCTAATCAGACCCTGCATCTACTTAAAAATAATTTTTTTCTTCATTCCGCCTCACATACAACTCCCCAGAACTTTTACCTTTGATATATAAGTGTTATGCTAAATATTTTTTTAAATACTGGACACATAAGCTAGGTATTCCGAAACGATGGCTGAGGATTTTATTCAAACTCGTACAACTTACACTGGCAAATACAACGAATCCAAAAAGCAACCCAGGCGAGTTTTATAATTTCTTTTTCTGGTTAATTAACTATACTGGCTATACATATATACCATATGAACTAATTCTAAAAGTTTTCGGTCGAAGATATGTTTAGTAGCTTGATACAATTACTATGGTCAAGTACTTATTAAAGTTCTCATCATTTTTTTTTAAATTTCTGACATTTAAGAATCAATAACCGTGAAGATATGGTACAGTACGTTACTGTAAGGTTACTATCTTAGCCGCGTTGATTCCACATACTAATTTTAAACACAACGTATAAAAGAACTGTTAAGTAATCATAACATTGAACTGACGATATGACTATCGTGGCTATGTTAACGTTAAACCAATTATTATTAGTGGCCCATACAAAACCCTGGAACTTAACACTAGCGTTATAAAAAAGACATGTTATGTCAATAGCTTATATATATACTTTTTTCTCGGTTTAATAATAACGTAAAAAG
Source organism: Schistosoma mansoni (assembly GCF_000237925.1). NCBI lineage: Eukaryota > Metazoa > Platyhelminthes > Trematoda > Strigeidida > Schistosomatidae > Schistosoma > Schistosoma mansoni. Next base: position 54,660,315 of record NC_031502.1, read on the forward strand.
AGTATTTGACACAACTGTACTTGATCCGCATACTCAACACATTTTTTTGCTTCTTAACCGTATATTCGTTTCCGTTTTGTGGATTACTCTGATGCACCCTTGGTTACGCACCTAGTTGTAAAAAGCGGTCATCACTGGCTCAAGGTCATGCACTTGATCGATTTTGTTAAAGAGTCCAACTTCTAGCAAGTTCACCCTTTTACATATATGCATTACAAAAGAGTTTTTTGTTGTTGTTTTCATGGTTCTTCGTGCACAAGATATCTACAATATATCTATTTCCTTCCAGAATACCAATCCGTTCTGGAGGCCAAGCACTTACATGAACCGAACAATTATCAATTGCATTTATGTATTTCCATTTTGTATCTTATTATTTTATGCAGGCAGTGGAGCAGTTCTTCAGGTTTGCTTGATTTTCACCATTACCTATGAAGTAGACTCTTCTTTACATTTTACTTGAGGGCGACTCAAGAGGCAGGTGGGTAAACACCTGATAGCCGGTCTGAGCATGGAAAAATCGTACCTCACCAACATGGTGTTGGGTAGCCCGCTCGCAGCACTTCCTCAGATATTCTTATTCCACATTCTCACACTTTCTCTTGAAAGCACGCAGCAAACCGTCAGCGATAGTTGTAGAAAAGATCACATGCTACAAAATAAGATGACAAGCTAGTAAATGAAGAGACATCCATGGACTATCGTTGAAAGCGTTAGTCGTAGCTGATTGTAAGTCAAATAGTGAGCGAGTTGATAATTTCGCCTTGGGATGAGAAATAGAACTAAGGTGTTTTCGATAGATAGGTTAACCGAACCGACGTTCCTACGGAAGTCGATTCTAGGGGGAAGCTAATGTAACAGCTCAGGTTGGTTGGTTAAGAGTTGACCCCAAACAACCAAGCATATGCTAAAACAGTGTTGTTCAAGTATTCATTCACTTCCTTACTTTTTGTAAGCGTTATATTCCCTATTATCTTATATTGAATGTTGAGAGCCTTTGTTTGTCTGAACAGATAATCCCACGCTCCACTGTGACTGCGTGAAGATCGAAATAAAGACCTATTCACTACTTCTCTGGTTTCTTCTATCAATAGCACGAGGGTTACCTATAGGCACGAAAAGCTCTCTACCCACCCAACCTCAATTTATGGCCAGTAGCCCTAGTAAAATAGCAATATCATAGACTTCTAAACCAACTAAAACATCGAAATCTGTAACCCCTATGTCCATTTGCTGACGACCTTAAAGCAGTATTTGCATTCGACCCACGGTCCAGTTTAAATGCCAGATGTATAATACAAAAAGGTCTGCATAAACTCCAAGGCTTGTGTGATGAGTGGTTTCTCTCTCCTAATACCGAAAAATTTGTTTGTAAGTATGTCAGCACGTTTAATCCGTAGATCACCTTGCGGTTGAGCAAGTTGGGATTTAAACAACTAATGTAGCATCTACGATTTAGGAATGAAATATTTTGAAAGTCTTTCATTCACCGAACAGGCTACATCTCAAGCCTTCAAAGCTCGTTGTCTTGTTGGATTTATCAATCGTAAGTTCCATTTAAAGCAATCCAAAGAAAATCTCTATGAGGTACATATTCGTCCCCTGCTGGAATACTCCTCGATTACCCCTAGTTGCATGCGATTTATAGGCCTAAAAAATTGGGAAAGTACAAATCCGATTTACAAAACTTCTCACTCCTGACCAATCATATAAAGGATGTGTGGAAGATGAAAAGTGGATCCCTTATGGCATGGACGAATTAATCTTTACCTTACGTTTCAAAATTGCATGTGATAAAGCAGCACTAAACTGTGATACTTTAAGATTTGCCAATGATATAAATTATGACCTTCAGAATCATGATTTTGTTCTCAAGATAACGAGAACATCAAATGAATTAAGGTAAACTTTCCTATCCATATTCTACGCAAGCCTATGGAATAGGTTATTAGTAAACATCGGGTCAAGTCAAATGCTCACTAGATTTAAATCTTCTCAAAACTGCGTTTTGAACCGACTCGGAGTTTCCCATATGTTCGATGAGGCTTACTTAAACCATCTAACATTTTAACTTGGGAATAAATAACCAACTAGCACCTAAAGGTTATGTCACAAACCACAAGTATTTGATCCATCAATAGCCTCTGTAATCTCACATTGTACATGTTGCAGTCGTAACATCTTTCTTTATTATTCCTATTTTTGTTGTTATATACGTGTATCCCCCTATTATAACCACTAGATAGTCGTATTTCTCGAGTATTTCTCTCGATACACACAACTACTTATTGTGTTTCACACATTGGACCACAACCTAATAAAATTTAATGCAACTAGAGACTACTCAGGTGGAAAATCAGAAACTATCCATAAGAACCATTATCAACCACAAAAACTGCTCATCCAGAGTAGAACGATTTATTTGTTCACAGAATTACGAAAGACAAATTCTTTCAGAAACATCTGTGTACGCACGGTATATTTTCGCCGTGTGATGATAAATTCAAAGCGTATGTGGTCACATATATACATCTTATATATATATATATATATATATATATATATATATATATATATATATATATATAGAGAGAGAGAGAGAGAGAGAGAGAGAGAGAGAGAGATTATGAATAATTATGCTTCAGGTTTTGAATACTACTGCGTAAATTGCATTTAGATGCCATAACTAACATATTTCCAGTTCAGTTCATAGACAGGCAACTCACTAAACTTATGTGTGCTGCTTAACTTTCACCGATCAAAAGAAGCTCGTAATGTCCCAAATTGTCCAGTTAGAGAACTTACTGGACCTACTGATACGTTCCTCTATAGTCGGTCACGACGGACGCTCACTACTATCCTAATAAACAGCCTTCTTTATTTTAACTTCGAATTGTCTTTCATTATTTGGACCTACTCCATCTTGCTACTTACCACAACTCACTGTTCTTTATTACTGTATTCTCTTATCTGGAGACTCTAACCACATTTCACTCTAAACGCAGGAGTTAGTATGGGTTTAATCTACTTATTTATCATACCTGTCTGTTCCACTACAGAATGCTAAGCATTGTTTAGCACTCATATCCAAGTGCCTTACTTCTCCTGTTTCTCATTGTCAGCATCACCTATCCAGGGCACGGCTATGGAGCTTCTGACGTTTGGAACAAAACTAGCGTACGCGTTGTTTTCAGAGCACAGTTTATTACATTCCTGAATTTACTACAAATAACGCCTGGCTTCTCACATAGTCATAACTGGAATATATTGTCATCAGAAAAAGTAACCCGTCAATTTCATAACATGAGTTGCTTTAAGGTTACAAAACTGGTAGAAAAACCTGAGGTTCATTGTTGGAGAATATTATTATTAATGAAGCAGCGAAATTTCAAGAAACACAGATTGCATTTATGGTGAGCATCTTGACATTCAATTTGAGAATCTTACATGGGCTACAGCATTGTCAAACACTACTAACAACGTTTGTTAAGGGTTTAATGTAATTCATATTAAAAAAACACAAAATACCTAGGAGACTTATGATTGTTGATTACAATTCCATAATGACAAAATGATATCTATTTAAATCACAATATTTGATTAGATCCAGAGGAATTTGTAAACAAAAATGTACAAATTTCCTATGGAAGACTATAAACTATTTTACAAAGTTTTTTCACAATCTACACTAAATATCACGTTACAGTTATTTAAGAAAAAATGTATTGTAATGTACAAGAGTGTTAAGCATAATTCTATGTTATTAATAAAATGTAATTCTTAAGTAACTGTGTACATGATCAGTTGTATAAGAGACTGAAATGTATGAAAAATATCAACGGGTTAGTATAGGTGAAAGATCTTCTGATATTACAGGCATCTCTGGAGATTCCATTGAATTTTCTATCTTCTTTAAAATAGTTGAGGATTAAGATCTCTTCCACGAAAACGACGGAATAATTCAGCTGGTGGAATTGCACTACCGTAAGTTAAATATGTATCTCGAAAGCGTTTAAAAACTTCTGATACCTAGAAATTTAAAAGAAAGCAAAGAAGAATAAGGTCAAAAAGCTATTACATCGAAATTTAAATTAATTTATTTGCCAGGTATTTGGGTAAAACCGACACTTTAAATATGAGGACTGAAACCGAAGTAGGTAGAGTAGAGTTCGAACCCGGAATTCGAACGCTTTAACCACTCAGTCACTGTTCCTACTCACAAAGATGCTACAGTCAAATCACTGAGAGAGAGAGAGAGAGAAAATCAAGTACAAAAGTAGTCACGGTCGTCATAATTAAAAAAATAATTAAGATGCTTGTTGACGAGTATATAAGTATACAAAAACGAATTACACGTCTGTTGTGAGATAAAAACTCACTGAAGACAATTGGTGAACGGTTGCTCAAACTTCATGGATTGGTTGAAGTTAGACATTAACACCGTTGGATGCTGGCTCAGTGGTCTATCGGTTAAATGCTCTGGTGAGAGACTGGTAGTTCCTGAGTTCGAATCTCGCGCGTGTGGGATCGTGGATGCGCACTGCTGAGGAGTCCTATAATAGGACGAAACAGCCATCCAGTGCTCCCAGGTTTTTCATGGTGGTCTAGCTTCAATTGACTCATGATTTCATCTATGAGAAATATAAATTATGTTATACAGCAAGCATTAGATTTCACTATACGTAAAAACAAATGTCTCATATTTTGTCTGATTCTAAACACTGAATGAATTCTATCGATTAAACTGCAGTTAAAATCACTAGGTTACGTGACTAAACATATAGCAGTTGGAGGCAATCTAAAAGATAATTTGAATTTTGATTCATACACACATTAATAGTTAGATTATATGAACTTTGTGACTATTGAGTAATAAATCATTTATGTGTTTTATTAGTACTGAGATGATGATGATGATTTTGGTGAAAGGCAGCACAATAGAATTTCACTGTGTTTACACGATTGACTAACTTCGAAATTGATTTTTGGACTCTTTGGTGAGAAAAAAATGAGACTTTTCAAGTCAATCAAGTCGGAATTGAGACAGTTATCCATCGATGGTATTCGGAAATAAGTAATGTAAAATTATTAAAAGACTGAAGTTGGATATTGTTAGTGTTACTGTGATCCGAATCGATGCTTAAAGGTTTTATAATCATTCCCAGATCTGAAGATTGTTAATTCAATGCTGAGATCATTAATGTGCAATGGATCAGGGGCTGGAAACTGAGACACAATGGCTGGTCATCATCTCTTTCCCTCCCCAATGATTCTTCAGCTGTTATCCCTGTGTCAGTTCGTGAGTTAACTGTGATATTACTAAATATAATTGTTTAAAATTTAAAATGTAGTATGGTAAGATCAATTAATTATTGCTTATCATAGGATAAGTTATCCATGTAATCCCTAAGGGGCTTAATTATTTATGCTTTGCGTTTTTTAAATATCAACTAGCCAAGGTACTGATATATGAAAAAACTGGCACTCAACGTACTAACTATTGAATATATGACTTCCTTTCGTTTTATTAATTTTTACTCCCTGAGATTGACTGCTCGTAATTGTATTGAATAAAGTATTTTCTAGCATTATTCTGATTTACTATTTCTGATGGTGAATCGGGTATCTGATACATGATCTAGTCTTTGTATAGTATACCATTTGAGTATTCAATCTAGCGGTATCATCAACTCGATCATCCAACCAAGCTTTATTATTGTATCATTGTATTAGCGTAATGTAACGCAGATAGATAAAGAATCGGATGGAGTGAATTGGTTGGAGTTAGAGATTAACACCATCGGATGCCGACTCAGTGGTCTATCGGTTAAGTGTTCTGGAGCGAGACTAGTAGGTCCTGGGTTCGAATCTCGTGAGGCGGGGTCGTGGATGCGCACTGCTGAGGAGTCCCACAATAGGACGAACCAGCCGTCCAATGCTTCCAGGTTTTCCCTGATGGTCTAGCTTCAATTGACTCACGCTTTCAACTATGAAAAGAAATTTTAATTCATCTGTTACATCGAAATGCATAATTCAAAGTTTCCTTTATTATGAATATACACTAATATCATAATGAAGAGAAAATAAATCACCTTTTCTGAATCTGTTTTATCAGATGTTAACCAACCAACTTCAGTTAATGAATGTAGAATATCTTCAATGAGAACTTTACGCCATATTTGATAATACATTAAACCACATATAGAATTTGGTCCAAATAGATTTATATAAGAACATGGTAATGTATCATCTGAATGTAATGGATAAGGCATATGTAATTTCCATAGATTTTTTTGTACTGTTGACCATTTAGTTTCACAATATTTTTTTGACCACATAGCTAAATCAAATCGAGATTGATATAATTCTTGAAGTAAATATAATGATGTAATAGACCGAGAAGGTGTTCTCAAACCGATTGCAGCTAATTGCAATGACAAAAAAAAAGAAATAAAAGAAAGATATACATATGATGAATGGATGTAAGATTTAGAAAGAGAATGAATTTCAAACAACGTGATATTTTCTGAAAATCTACTTATATTATAAATATAGTGGTCTTGAGTGTTGTTAGAGGTGTATGAGGGCAGTTATCACTTCCCGGTTGCCCACACCGTGAAAGGATTCTTCTAGAGGTACCTGAAAAGGAAATTGGGTTAGAGGTGGTCTTAATGACCTGAGAGCGTGACCGCAGTGCCCAAGGGACAACTGCTTGAGGTCGGTCACACACGACCTTTTTGTGGGTAATTTTTGTGTTGGCTCCGTACTTGTTGGGCCTTATCGTCGGAGACAGATATCTGTGGGATAAGGAGAGGTGTGCATTTTTAGGGTCGACCTTTTTTAACTCCACCCCTCCTTGCGGGAAGGCAGCATCGCTGTTATGCTGGTTGTCTGAAGGAAACACCTTACTGCTGTCACACCTCTGTACAGTCAGCAGTACGACTTCGGCTTCGGACCTTGGGTTTGCTGCTTTTAGTCTTACCGCTCTTCAACCGACCTGTCTGGCATGGTAGGACGTTGAGGAACGATTGTTCCATTCAGTATAGGTTGATTAGTTCATCACGATAGGCAAGCCCGACCACCACGTCAAGGTAGCAACAACGGTCGGGTAGCTGACTGACTGACTTTTACTATAAGATTAAACTTATTCAGTATTGCAGAGTTTGTATGAATTATTCCCCCAAAATAATTTTCGGGAGACTCTTTTTTTTCTTCTGAATGCTAACACTTCAAGAATTCTTGTTATTTTGACATTCTAATTATATAAACGATTAATCACTAAATAGTGACCGATGTTATGTATGATAAATCACTCAACTGCGTCACAAGACAAGCCCTCACATGGAATCCTGAAGGCCAAAGGAAAAGAGGAAGACCAAAGAACACATTTCGCCGAGAAATGGAGACAGACATGAGAAGAATGAACAAAAATTGGATAGAACTAGAAAGGAAGGTCCAGGACAGAGTGGGTTGGAGAATGCTGGTCGACGGCCTATACTCCATTTGGGAGTAACAGGCAAAAGTAAGTTGTGTATGATAAATCTTTATTAGTGCTGATTGGTAGAAGGCCGGAAAACTCACTAGTAAGGTCTGTGACTGTAAAGATGGATGACACGAGATTGAATTTGTCAGAAAACGCTAGTTCCTTCACGAATACATATACATCTTGCTGACAAGTGCTAAACAGCACAGAAACCAAGTCCAAGGTCTTTTTTGAACCACCACCAAACAGCACATTACATTTCGACGTTCAATTAATAACCGGTGACATTATCGAGTCGTTTCTACTGGTCATGAAATCTTACTGGAGCTCTGAGAATTACCTTTCGAAATTAGTGGGTGGTTAGGATATGATGACAATTAGTAATGGAGGTTTTCGCAGATTGTTAAATTGTATTTTTTAAATCACACGCAATATCGTAAATAGAGTGAAATTACAAATATGAACCGCTGGAAGCTAGCTCAGTGATTTAGAGGTCAGAACTTCGCCTCAGGATTTAATTTCAATTTTGACCCCCATTGGGGTTGCAGGTATGTCAATGTATACCAATAGTTATTCTGTCTAAAACTAACGTGTGCAATAACTCAATCACACGTTGATAAGTATTCCTTTAATGTTGACACCCTCTGTAACTAGTGAAATTACGTACACCTGGTCAATGTAGCTATATTAGCATAACAAATATTTATTTTATTTTATTTTATTTAAACACATATATATTGGTACAAAAGGGCACCAGGTACATATGCGCCACACAAAATAATGAAAGTAGGAAGAGAAGGGATGAAAAGATAACGCGGACTAAAATGTACAACCAGAAGACTCTTTCAGTTAGGAAAGTTAGAACCACGAACTTCTCAACTACTTCAATCTGCTCACCATCTAGGGTGAGTGCAGGATGAGAATCCTGCCAGTCTTGTAGGAGTACTTTGCACTTGGAGGGTGCAAAGCACATGCCGTACCTGCGGACACTGATTGCCAACTGATTAAGTGCGGATTGCATGCCTTGGGCATTATCGCACAGTAAGACAATATCATCCGCATACTCAAGGTCGAGAAGTCGTTCTCCAGGCAACAGATCCACACCGCCATTACTTACATCCACCAGAGCTGTTTCCAGGATGTCGTCGATGGCAAAGTTGAAGAGGAATGGTGAGATCGGGCAACCCTGCCTAACCCCACTGCTCGAATGGAACAAGGGAGAAAGGTGGTTGTATGCCCTCACTCTGCCTGAGGTGTTCGTATACAGGGCCTTTAAGATGTTAATGAACTTCTCAGGCACACCCTTCTTCAATAGACAATCCCAGAGAACAGTCCTGTCCAACGAATCGAAGGCAGCCCTGATATCAAGAAGCACTACGATTGTTGGCCTGCGATAAGTATGACGGTGTTCTAACATTTGGCGGAGGGTGAAGATGTGATCAATGCATCCTCGACCAGAACGAAAACCAGCCTGCTCCTCGCGAGTCAATCGTTCTCGGGTTTTAAACAACCTACGAAGAATGATAGAAGCCAATAGTTTGGACGCAATCGGAAGTAGACTTATCCCCCGATAGTTATTGCAGGAACAACGTGAACCCTTTTTAAAGATAGGGACGACTATTGACTCATTCCATGATGTTGGAACACTTTCTTGCTCCCAAACCTTTCCAAACAACACAGTCAATTCCTTAGTCAGAAAGTCGCCACCATCTTTAAAAAGAGCCGGAGGTAAGTCATCTGGGCCAGGTGATTTGTAACGTTTCAAGAGTTGGAGTTCCTTGCGGACTTCCGCCTCGTTTGGTGGAACAGTCGTCACCGGCCATGGGGGGCAGGACAAGCTGGTTGATGTTGCCGGAGCAGCAGGCCAGTTGAACTGCCCTTCGAAAAATTCCGCCCATCGTCCAAGACGTCGGGAGATGTTAGTGATTGGCATCCCATCATCCTCGTAGATTGTTTCACTCACACCAGACTTCTTGCTGCCAGTGGCTCGGATGAGTTGGAAGAGCTTCCGGCAGTTACCAGATGCAGCTGCTGCTTCCATCTCATTAGCACGCTCCGACCACCAGGCTTCTCGGTCCTTACGCAAGCTTTGCCCGATTTCATTACGTAACAGCCTTCGTTTGTGGTCAAACTCACGGTCACCCGGAGTAGACCGACGGGCTTCCATCAGTTGTAAGGAGCCAGAAGAAACCCAGTGCTTGTAAGCGGGACGTTTCGCGAAGCCGCAAGCGGCTTTACTCACCATTTTCATGGCGTCGTGAAGATGCAACCAATGCTCATCTATACTTTTCGGTGGGGTGGTAGCTAGCCTAGAGGCTAGCTCCGCTCGATACTTACTTGCAACAGAAGTTGCAGCCAGTTTACTAACATCGATCCGTTGGTGGTGGTCAATCCTTCGGCCACTGAAAAGTAAGGTGAGATTGGCGCAGACCAGGGCATGATCAGACTCCAGATAGGTACTCCAAAAGGAGCGGCAGTCTTGTACACAACCACGCCAGTGGTAGCTGATCGCGATGTGATCAATCTGAGTCCAGGCTTGAGATGCAGAGGGAGGACGGCAGGTGGCACACCGGCGATGACTGTGCCGGAAGTTAGTGCTGGCCAGAAACAGGTTGTGGTCTGTGCACAGTTGCAGCAAACGGTCCCCGTTATCTGTCCTGCGACCAACAAGTCCCCATCGGCCACCTAGACGACTCTCTTCTGTGCCTAGACGCCCGACCTGTGCATTCAAGTCTCCGGCTAGTACTACAAATTCTGTCGAACGCGCTTTCTGGAGAAGAACTGTTAACTGATGGTAAAACTCATCCTTGATTGCATCCGGGCTGCAATCTGTCGGGGCATAGGCGGAGATGACGAAAAGACACCGTTTCTCACGCCGATTTCTTCTCACTTTGATGGAACTTTCTAATCTAACAGCACATAACCGACTGTTAATGGGGATCCAATCGATTAGTGCTGCCTCAGCCCTAGCGCTTAGTGCGACACCAACGCCAGCAAGACCAGACGAAGATGCCACAGGGTCCCCGGATAAGCGCACGTGGAACAAGCTTTTCGAGGCGACAGATGGAGAGCGGATTTGTAGTACTTCACTAGAGTCTTGAATACGGGTCTCGGATAGACAACAAACATCAACATTAAGACCTTCCAAAGACATAGCCAGCCCTATCTGTTGTCCGATCTGCATTAGTGTGCGAACGTTGAAGGAAGCCAGCTTGAACGGCGTACGTGGTTTCAGAAAGACTGCCTCAGTATTCATTATCGGTGGAAGCATTCACTTTCAACCAGACAGTGACTGGAGATCGTTTAGATAGGACAGATTTTCCACCAAGAGCGAGCTGCTGCATAAGTTGAAGAGTAAGGTTACACAAATTGGGGATAAAAGGGGGTGAATTAGCGATATGGTAAGTAATAATAATGATAATAATAATAATAATAATAATGTAAATTGTCTTGCTTCTAATATGAGCAGGAATAGAATCGTCAGTAGAGTTCATCATTTCATTCATTTGTGTGTGGGCTGTGATACTGCCCGGGTGCCCAAACCGAAGCAGGTGGTTTTCTTAGGGGACCACACCCCGAGCCTTTGACCTAAAGGTCTGATCCACAAGGCAGTGGAGCATCGTGAGGAGATGCAGTCCCATGGTAGTCGTTGACCAATGACAGGTTCTTCCGCCATTTGTTCCATCAGGATACTGGAGCCCATGTGCACCATTGGTTTGGAATCAGGGTTTTCCAACTCCCCTAGGTGGACCCTCCGTGTCCACCAATCCGGTTATAGCGCCGGACATTCGCTTTTCGTCCTCTCACTTTCGTAAACAACACCCCCGCCACGAGAAGGCAGTGAGTAGGACTTCCCTGAGAGAGGCTATATATTCGCTGGCCATGTGAGAGCATTTCGAGCGGGAGAGTAGACTCTCCCCACTCTCGGCCGTACCAGGGCATTTGGGGGGCAGCATAACAAAAAAGAGGACCCATTGTAGCAAAGAGCATTCAGGTATGAAAGATCAATTATTGTTTAATACAAAATTAGTGCTCTCATAAAATATGAAAACCATACATTAAAATACATCCATTAGTTGTCCCTTACATGATTCATAGTTCATTCAATTCTGTTGTTATTACAATTAGTCTTTGTTCCCATTTCTGTCCTCTTCAATCTAATCCTATAGACCTTCTGATGGCATGCATCCCACTTTCGATTAATGTTACATACTACTTACATCTGTCAACATAAGTAGCATACAACACAGTAGCTTTAGATTTTTTAAACATATTTTATAGCAACTATCCTACAACCAATTTCGATTATGGTTAATTTTGATTAAGCCCTTTTATTACCTTACTTAACGGACAATGTTATTTGAACAGTAACAATTCGTATATATATTCTTTGTACTGTTATGATCACTGGAGCACATGGCAGACTCGAGCTAAAATGTTGATTGTTTAAATTTTACTCGACGATTCATTCTCCTCGCCATGTATATTATGTACTCAAATCCTATTATTAGCTTTTGCTTTGCCTTGCTGTGTCCTTACACAATTTGACTGTAAATTTGCCTATGTAATTGCTCGCATATACTTATTCGCCTCTCAGCGGCAAATTCGTTTGATGTGCTTGTAACTTTGTGGTCTGAGGTTACTTACTTACTTATACCTGCTACCCCCAATGGAGCATAGGCCGCCGACCAGAATTCTCCAACCCACTCTTTCCTGGGTCTTCCTTTCTAGTTCTATCCAGTTGTTGTTCATTCTTCTCATATCTGTTTCCATTTCTCGGTCTTCACTATCTGCTAATAAACTGTAGTTGACCCTTCCCTTTGCCTTTTGACTTTAAACACCGTTGCGATTTATATCATAACAGTCATCGAGGTGAATGATTAGCGAATCAAAGCTACTACAATCTCAAACTCCTTCCGTCAAGGAAAGCAGGCATATTTAATAGAGTGATTTCCAGAAAACCTTTGTACACAGAATATCAAGTGGATACTTTGAAGTTTCCCAAAGTAATCACTAAACATTCAAATCTGTAGCTTTCTGAAGTATGCTGAGGCTATTGTTATCAAGCGTCATAAACCTGTAAGATGTGTTTTTCAAGAAGGAAACTGTTGTCGATTTTTCTTTACTTTACAACTTACTTACTTACTTACGCCTGTTACCCTTTCGTCGAGGAGCATAGACCGCTCACCAGCATTCTCCATCCAACTTTGTCCTGAGCCTTCCTTTCCAGTTCTTTCCAGTTGCTATTCATCCTTTTCATATCGGCTTCTATTTCCCGGCGTAGTGTGTTCTTTGGCCTTCCTCTTTTCCGCTTCCCTTCCGGATTCCAAGTTAGGGATTGAGTCGTGATGCACATTGGTGACTTCCTTAATGTATGTCCGATCCACTTCCAACGTCTTTTCCTAATTTCCTCTTCAGCTGAAAGCTGCTTTGTCCTCTCCCATAAAACGCTGTTGCTGATAGTATCCGGCCAATGGATGTTGAGTATTTTGCGTAGACAACTATTTATAAATACTTGTACCTTCCTGATGATGGTCGTAGTAATTCTCCACGTTTCAGCTCCATACAGTAGGACTGTCTTGACGTTCGTATTAAAAATTCTGACCTTGAAATTGGTTGAGAGTTGTTTTTAGTTCTATATGTTCTTCAATTGTAAAAATGCTGCCCTTGCTTTGCCAATCCTCGCCTTTACATCTGCATCCGATCCTCCTTGTTTATCAACGATGCTTCCCAGATACTTGAATGTTTCCACTCCTTCCAGAGTTTCGTCATCAAGTGTGATTTGGTTGGTGTCCCCCGTGTTGCATTTGAGAATCTTGCTTTTTCCTTTGTGAATGTGGAAGCCTATCGATGCGGAGGCTGCTGCTACATTTGCTGTCTTTATCTGCATTTGTTCGTGTGTATGAGGGAGGAGGGCTAGGTCATCTGCGAAGTCCAAATCATCTAATTGATTCTGAGCTGTCCATTGTATTCCGTATTTCCCGTCAGATGTCGAATTCTTCATAATCCAGTCAATCACTAGAAGAGGAATGGGGAGAGTAGACAGCCTTGTCTGACTCCGGTCCTTACTGGAAATGAATCTGTCAGCTGTCCTCCATGCACCACTTTGCACTGTAGTCCACCGTATAAGTTCTGGATAATGTTGACAATCTTTTCAGGAACTCCATAATGTCGAAGAAGTTTCCATAATGTTCTCCTGTCCACGCTGTCAAACGCCTTCTCATAGTCAATGAAGTTGACGTATAGTTATGAGTTCCACTCAAATGATTACGTCTCCCCGTTTACTTTACAACAGAAATTCTATTTTGATCACCACCTTCCATTGATGTTACATACTACTTATATCTGTCTACATAAGTAGCACACATTATACCATGACAATTTGTGATTATGTGATTAGGATAAATATCCTGCAAAATATTTTAAACTAGAGATATTGAAAATATTACAGATTGTAAAAAGTACCTATCTGGACTTCCATCACGCTTTTGTTTGCGCCAATCTTACTTTACTTTTCAGTCAGTCAGTCACAATGTAGAACTTCGTAGGTACGTACATCAGTTCGAGTTGCCATACCACATTAGTACAGAGATACAGTTGTCAATTCAAATACCATATTGGTAGAAGTAGTAAGAGTATAAGCATTATGTGAAAGATAAGGGTTTGAAGATGTTATTCAAGGATTATAATCCAGTGAAATAAATGTGGAAAGAGAAAAAGTATAGGGACATGAGGAATTCAGAAGATTAGAATTTGGTAGAACACAAAGAGTGGATGCACCTTCGCCATTGCAAATGATTTTGAGACATGTCATTCAAGGTCTCTAACCATCGGTTGTTATCATCTAGTGTATCTCAACCAGGTAGTCTACACCTATCAACATGGCTCAGTCCAATTGTCAGTGACTTCATGGATTTGTGCCACGTTTTGATCTGGCCGCCCCTAGCTTTCTTCCAAACCACGTTTTGGTCTGGTCAAATATAAATATGTTAATTATTAGCAAAAAGGTAAACTTACATAATTGAAAACTGGATTTTTGTTTATTTGGTAAATATTTTTTTAATGATGGTATAGCATAATTATATCCTATATTATAACATAAATCTGGCATAACATAACGTGTATCCAATGCTATATAATGAGGGAATCCATATAATTCATGATGTGGTACACGACATGATACATATTGAAGACATGTTCCAAATACAGATATAAGGGATAATAAAACCTTTTTTAAAAAAAAAAAAAGAAAAAGATTCAAGTACATCTAGATATGTATAAATATTTACTAACTTGAAATTGATATAATAGGAGCTATACTACTATCTCATTTTGCCCCCAAATGCCCTGGTACGGCAGAGAGTGGAGAGAGTCCGCTCTCCCTCTCCAAATGCTCTCACATGGCCACGTGTATACAGCCTCTCTCAGGGAAATCCTACTCACTGCCTTCTCGCATCAGGGGTGTTGTTCACGAAAGTGAGAGGACGAAAAGCGAATGTACGGCGCTTTAATCGGGACTGCATCTCCTCACGATACTCCCCTGCCTTGTGGATCAGGCCTCTAGGTCAAAGGCTCCAGGTGTGGTCCCCTAAGAAAACCACCTGCTTCAGTTTCGGCATCTGGGCAGTATCACAGCCCTCACACAAATCGAATGAGATTTGTGCGGCGCATATGTATCTGGTGCTTCCTTGTACCAATATTGATGTGTTTAAATAAATAAATAAATAAACGTTACAGTCATATATATAAACTTACATTGAAAGAAATTCCATTTGTTTCCATAGACTGATTTAAACTACCTAAAATATAAGCTACAGGATAATGAGAAGATTGAGAGTGTGAAGGAATATCACTCTTTGGTAAATTATTTCGTGTGAAAACAGGAGCAAATATGTTACCACCAACAGGAACTGAACGGTTGCTTCTGAAAATTTCAAAAGGAGTAGAATGATTTAAATAAATTGAGAATAATAATAAACACAATCGAAACAAAACTTTCTTACTTAGTATTGTTTGTTTGGATCTTCCCATTGATGTTTTTAGGACTGCAATTGGTCAGTCTCTAATTGGCATATAAGGCGATGGCGTTTGAAGTGAAAGGTACTGGGTTCGAGTCCCAGAGTGAACATCAACTTTGAGATGCAGGTACATCCAGCTGATGAGTCCCAAACAGGACGAAACGCGCGTCCTGGATTCCACTGCTAGCCACTATCTATCTTTGCTTACCAAAACTTTCTTGTTGTTTTTTTTGTAACTTGTTTACTAAGCACACTTCTACTTACTCAAACTTTTGAAATACCATTTGTGTATGACTACTTATGATACCATAACTCAGTGCCCTAAACAAAACCAGATGATGTGCTTTGACTTTTAATCTACAGCTTTAAAAACAGCGATGATCAGACTAAACACACAATGGTTTTCTGTTAGTGATTTTTGTTGTATTACCACCTACGTACTATTAAAACCATACCACTCCCCATGCGGAAATTCGTAGAGCGAGGTGAGTTGAATTTAAAATTTTCTAACCATTCCTTCTATAACAAGACACTACTAGCTGGGCAGTCTGGTAATTCAAGAGAAATATCTTACTCCACCAGACCTCAGTACAGTTGATACTATGACTTTGCTTTCACGCAAAAGATTTGATGGTTTAAGCTCTAGGGCTATCCAAACAACCTGTATTTTATGGTAGGAACGAAAGGTTCAGATAACACAGCTCATTTGGTGTATCGCAGCAGACAAGCCTGATCACTATATTGAAATAGCGGCTACAATTACTTAACATTTAACTTATTTCTTGGTACCTACATACTATGGAAAAGAGTAAACATATACCATAAACAAAACATAATAGTGCTAGTTAACTTTAAAAAGTCCACTCACCTAGCGAAAGGATCAATAATTATTTCACCAAGTACTGTACCACTTGTTAAGTCTTCCACATGATAAACCAATTTCTCAACAACATAACATTCATCTTCTTCTATAGATGATCTTGGTATTTGAGATGTTAACTTAAAGTGAAATACATTTGCTAACTCACAAAATACTGTATGTAGATAATTTACTAGTGAACCATCTGGTGGAGTAATTACATGCTCTAAACGTGCATAATTAACAGCGTAATTATACTGTTCCAAAGCATATTCAACGTCCCAAGGTTCCAAAGTTTTGCCTAAATGAATAAATTATATCAATGAAAAAGATATAAGACTAATATTTCATTAGAATACATTTTTTATATGAACGTTAGTAGTAATCCACCCATCTCCCAAATGCATTAATACGTCTGAGAGTCGGGAAAATCTCTCTTACTCTTGAAATACTGTCATACGACTATGAATCTATGGGTTTCTACGAAAGTGTAGGGACGAAAAGAAGAGACCCGATGCTTTTAACCCGTTTGGTGGGTATGGAGGGTCTACCTGAGCGGGTGTTGGAAAACTCAGATTTCAAACTTATGGTATACATGAACCCTGTGAATATGACAGAGAGAATGATGTATGAACCCATTTTCGGTCACCGGCAACCATGTGATTGTATATCCTGATGTTGCCCTACAATCATCTGGATTAAATCTCTACGTGAAAGGCTGAAGAGTGAGCCCTATAAGAAAACCATTTGCTTCGGTCTGGGCCCCCAATTGTATCTCAACTGAATCATAAATACGACAAGTGGTAATCATAAAGACGATTCTTTACTTTCTCTGTCTTATTGACCATTTAGTGACTTGAGACACAATCACAAAAGGTTTAGAATAGAAGCCAGTGACGATTATCGACATTTTTCATGAAAATGGATAGGAACCCCATTGTCTTTGTTGATAATGTTGTTACCTCAAATATATCACCTACTATATACTGCTTTTGTTCATTTATTTTTTCACCGTGCTTCCTTCCCTCCATTAATTGTTACAAATTATTCCCACGTTATTTATTCGATAAATCCCCAATTTTTGGAGCTCAGTTGTGCAAGAAGATAATAAAAGAAGACTAATAACCTTGACATGTCGTTTTGAGTGTCACTATTCCGTTAGTGATGATTTAATTTTATCCAATTTCAGATTACATAAAACAACAGCCAGGATCAATCACTTGATTTGTTTAGTATCAATCGAACTTATATTGACACACACTTTATGTGTGACAAAATCCCATGGGGTCACAGCGGACTCTTGTTTTGACGTAGGAAATTCTATACAAACACCTAAATCTTTTTGATAATGATTGTAATAGTTCTCCAAATTTTAGCTCCGTACAATAGAACTGTCTAGACGTTTGTATAGAAAATTCTGACTTTGATGTTGACCAACCGTTGTGTTGAGTTCTATATGTTCTTCAATTGTAAGAATGCCCCCCTTGATCCATCAATCTATGCCTTCATATCTGCATCGAACCTTCAATTGGTATCATTAGGCAATGTTAATGGGTGTTGGCGAACTGATAATTATTTTACGGTTTATTGTTTCATCGAATCGACAATCTTCGAAAGTGATGTGTGAAACCTATGTTTTCTTTGACTTTATCACAATTGATAGTCTCAGTACTATATTTTCGGCACTTCTATAATCCGTGTGCTTTTATCAAACACGTAGGAACTTAGTAAAGATCGTAATTTTTAGGTTTTAGGCAAACTATTTGTTTTTTTTACGTCTGTTACTCAATCGCTATGCTTGATAAACTAAAGGCAAAAAGATTTGCACATTAGTTCAACTACATGAATCGATTTACTGAAGTCGTCAGTCAGACAGTCAGTCAGCTACAACATAGGACCAGGCACATATATGCATCGGTCAAAGTTGCCATAACTCGTTAGCACAACAAGATGAACACCGGATTCATAGAAGTAGTTAATTTAGTGGTGGTAATATATAAAAGATAGGTTATATATAAGGATATAGTATAGGAAGGAGGAAAGTTATGAAGCAATCTTAATCTCAAGGTTTAAGGGAAGATAAAGAGTGTATACACCTACGCCATTCTGATCGATTCTGAGTCATGTCACCTAGAATCTCCAACCTTTGGTTACGATGGTCACGCGGACTCCAACCAAGTAGTCTGCATCTGCCAACATGACTCAGACTAGAAGTTAGTGACTTCAAGCACCGATGCCACGTTTTGGTTTGGCCGCCCCTAACTTTCTTCCAACCATCCCCTGCACTAGTCAGCATTGCGCGTTGTGGTAATCGGTGTTCAGGCATACGTAACACGTGGCCTAACCATCTCAGTTGATGAAGATTCATGACCTCATCAACTGAAGTACTATATTTTATTTAGCCTTTGATGTGTTTCCTGTCTATTTTTCAATATAACATCACTACTAATCAATCAATGTAATGGTAGCAATGTGGTCAGTTAGAAAACTTAACAACCGTACGATTAAGTAATGTTGGGCTTGAACAATCATCCTTATTCATGCTTTGACACCAAATTAAGCTCAACTCAAAGCTAGTACTGCTAAAAGTAATGATAATCAGATTTCATATGAAAAATGTTTACCAGATATATCTAGATTTGTATTGGCCCATTCTTTCAGTAGCTTGAAGTCACGCTCTCCAACTTGTGTTAAAAGAGATCTGGAAGGTTCTAGGACATCAGCGATAAGTTCATCAGGAGACGAAGGAGAGTGTGAATAAGGAGAACTCCAAACAACAGACAACCAGTCTTTACAACCAAGATATTTTGCCAAAGTTCTTCGTAAATGACGAATATCCTGTATACGCTGATCATTAGACGCACATAAACCAGTAGATGGGCCAAAATAACGACCACTTGCACGTCGTACCCAGTATTCCCATACGGTTTTGCGTATCTATTAAAGTATATAGGCTCATATAATAGGTAAACCAACTAGAAAATACATGTATTAATGATATGTGAATATCTGAATTTTGTAGAAATCTGGACATTCTGAAAATATTTTTACAATAAGGACTCATACTAACAGTAAAATCGCAGATGAACAGGGAGTACTGAAATAGTGTTTGATTTTGGGTTTGCAACTTTTCACCAAAGTAAATACCTAACAACTAAGACTTTACGTTTTAGATTTCAAGGTTCTTTTATTTGTAGCATATAACTTCTAGTAAGACAGAGCTCACAGAAATCTAACACATAAAAAAGTGAAAATATTTTGAAAAGTGGAAGGCAAAGTCGTACACCTTGCAAATAAATGAAGAGAAATTTTATTTTTTCAAACAATTCACCTAACAATACAACGAAGAAAACCTCAGAGTTAGGGACGACCAACTTCCCTCTATGAAGAATGTAATAAGCAGGATCAAAACATGCTTCTAATATGATGCATATTTGATAACGCCTCAAGATGACACTGAATTGCACCATCCCTAGGAACTCAACTGAAGAACCACAATGGACTTGCAGGTTCTAGTCATACACAGTTATCTTTCATAACACAGTGTCAGTTTTTTCACACAAGCATGGTGGATAATTCTGTAGGTTTCAGGTTACCATTTAACTGCTAAGGAAAATCTAAATGGTTCATGTTTTTAAATCTGTCCAGTTTTTTGATATGCTACGACCTTCATTTAAAGATACACAGAAAATAGTTTTTAGATACTGAACTCACTTCACTAGTACTACAGTGTTTTAGGAATTCACTGACTACATCATTTGAAATTAAGCTAACATGCATCCCAGCTATATGTCCTCCATTTTCTTTACCACCTAAGACTGCTGGTAGCCAGTAAGGAGCTGATGGAGCTAGGTCTGACTCAGCGACTTTGATATCTGTGGCACCTGTGAGGATCTCTAAAGATGACGGTATTGTTACACGACCACTATATTTTGACCTGTAATACTGAGGCAATGAGACTATAGCACAAGATGCAATCATAGCTTGAAATTTAGCTTCTTCTTTCTCGACAGCAGCATAACTGTCATGTATCACTTCCAAAGATTTGCGGGCGTTTGGTGGAGTAATATGTGGAGAGGTTGAGGTTTTGCTAGTTTCTTGAATAATATCATTCAATTCAGAAAATGAAATGATTTTGCCAGATTTGTTACTGGCAAGCAATAATCCAGTACCCACCGACCAACAATCATATATCCATACATCCAGTAAGCCTGAGATTGTAAAACAAATAAAATATCAAAAAAGATTGTTTCAAGACATAAAATGACTGTGTGTTACTCAAAAATTTTGAGTGCCTAATTTATGGATGAATCAACATTTTAAAAATACATTTTTTATAAATTTGTATTCAGGCTAAAACAAATGTCATTGATTTGACCTTTAATATAAGCACCGTTCATTGAATCCATAGTTGTTTCTTGACTGAACAGATCCACTTTCCCTCAAATACCCTGGTAAAATCGAAAATGGAAAGAGTCAGCTCTCTTCGAAGTGCTCTCATATGGTCGTGTTAATAGCCATTGCCAGGAAAGTCTAACTCATTGCCTTCCTGTGAAGGGTTGTTATTTATGGAAATCAGAGGTTGAAAAGCGAATGCCTGGCACGCGGATCAGGTTGGTAGATACGAAGAATTCATCTAGAAGGGTTGGAAGACCCTGATTCCAAAATAATGGTGTACAATTGCTCCAG
Organism: Schistosoma mansoni; assembly: GCF_000237925.1. Classification (NCBI taxonomy): domain Eukaryota; kingdom Metazoa; phylum Platyhelminthes; class Trematoda; order Strigeidida; family Schistosomatidae; genus Schistosoma; species Schistosoma mansoni. The sequence goes on from NC_031502.1 coordinate 54,681,364, forward strand.
AATCCCGATGGATCGAGTGGGGGTATGAATATATTTCTGGTCACCTGCTGCCATAGTATTGCATACCCCCACGTTCTTCTATTGCCTTGTGGATTGGACCCTTCAATCAAAGGCTCGAGAAGTGGGCCTTTAAGAAAAAACCTACTTCAGTTTGGGCGGCCGGGCAGCATCCCGGTCCTCTCACAACAGGAGAATGACCAGCGAATAAATTGATCTGTTCGTTCCGCTTTATTGATAAATTAAAAGATGATTAGTAACCATTTAGTTCAAGTGTTTTTGTTTTACTTCACTTGACTTCTATCCCGCTTCCTTTCCATTCTGTTTACCTTTATTTTCCAACTGTTATGTTTGAAGCGATTACGAAGTTCCCTAATCTGAGAATGGAACACTCTGTGACCAAAGACCGATAAGCTAGCTATCCTGACATGTCCTAGCCCCGCTAACTAGAGTGAGAAGTTCAAATCTGAAGTAAGGAAATATGTTTCGCAAGCAGCCAGAAACACAAGTAATCACGAAAAGCCTAGTCGGAAATACACTCATTTATATATTGGTTTGTACACCCATTTTCGATTAACAATCAGAATAAATCACATATATGAAAGACACTTCATACAAGAATATCGTACAGAATAAAATGTCATAGAGGGAAAACAAAACAAATACTATAGTGAGTGATCAAATTGAATTAAACGGAATTAGTGTTGAATAGAAATCATAGTGAGTAATCAATCTAATTTTGATTTTTCATCCCGCATAACACACGGTAGCTCGTCTATGGTAAAATTTCGGCTCTGTCTAAACGACCTCAAGACACTAAATGGCCGAAATTTCGAATGCGACCACCAAATACGGATTCTGAACCAACTTTTCTGGGACTACACATGCAATTAAAGCTGAATTACTTTGATGTTGGTCAGTTTATAATACTAGGCCGCGATATGAAAGCTGTCTAGAACTGCTATCTATCGGTCCATTACGACCCCCTGCTTGTTTATTTATTTTATTTAAACACATAAATATTGGTACGAAGAGGCAACAGATATATATGCGCCACACAAATCTCGTTTGATTTGTGTGAGAGCTGTGATACTGCCCAGATACCCAAACTAAAGCAGGTGGTTTTCTTAGGGGGCTACACCCGGAGCCTTTGATCTAAAAACCTGATCCACAAGGCAGTGGAGCATCGTGAGGAGATGTAGTCCCATGGTGGCCGGTGACCAACGATTGATTCATACGCCATTTATTCCCTCAGGATACTAGAGCACATGTAAAACATTGGTTTGGAATCAGGGTTTCCCAACTCCCCTAAGTGGACTTTCCGTGACCACCAACCCGGTTAGTGCGCCGGACATTCGCTTTTCGTCCTCTCGATTCCGTAAACAACAGTGATGCCACGAGAAGGCAGTGAGTAGGACTTGCCTGATGGAGGCTGTATAAGCGTAACCATGTGAGAGCGTTTCGGGAGGGAGAGCGGACCCTCCCCGCTCTCAATCGTACCACGGCGTTTGGGGGCACCCCCGACTTGGGGTGCTAAAGATTGTGAAAGTCAGTGGTTTGGGACGTTATCAGACATGGCTCAGAATAGAGTGGCAGTCCTAATATAGTCCTCTCCTACATTCTTCATAAAAGTGGGAAAAACTAGATTAGCTGAAAGAATACTTTTGTTACTTCGTCTCCTACATTTAGCAGAAAGTGGACCTAGCAGCTGAACCTATAACCCTAGTTTGTGTTCAGAAGAAATTTGTGATACCCCTCCCTCTTCCTTGGTAGGATATGACTTGGTAAACAAGTTCGTTAATTTTCGTTAATTTGTTTGTCGTTTTCCATCACTTCGTACTCTTCATTATCTAATTGTCTACATACCTTTTAGTACGTAAATTGGCGAAACTATAATTTATGGACGAACCCATCACGTATAAGATAACACGTTTCGGATTTTGGCGCGAAATTTACTTAGCCAATTGGCTAGAGTTTTGACATTATGGCCTGTCAGTTCGCGATGAAAACCCTAAATTTAATTCCTAACCCTAACTATCAACTATAAATCATAATTCTAATTCCTCAAACAGGCTTATAACCGTCATTTGGTTTTGGTTCTTAGGTGGAAACTTTCAAGGTCAGTCTAGCGTCGCTAATAGGTCGTCCATAAATTATTGTCTCACCTTAGAATTTGAGAGATCTCAGGCTTCATATTATACAATGAGAATCATATTAAGTGATATAAAAGCCTGTTATGACCAGTAAGCATTTTCAAGCCACCTGTAGTTACCTTTCTCATACTCATCCAACTTTGAAGATTGTCTGAGTGTTAAAAGAGCTTCGCATATGGATGAATCGCGATGAAAATATTCACGCCTAGCCGCCTTGAATTTTTGATACAGACGTGGTACTATCAAATTCCAAGTGCGATCATTCTTCAAGGTGGTCAAACAACTTAGGTTACGAAATGCTTGTTCCACTGGGAAAGACGCTTGTTCAAGCGAAGATATGATGGTAATGTCGCTTTTTGAAAGCTCACCTCTTTGGATATTATCTGACAACTTTGATAGTGATACTTGATAGTTCATTATAAGTCTGGAAACGCCACCGAAAACTCGGTCTGGTTTCAGGTCATCTAAACTATTAATATAACATGCAACTTATTAACAAACTTACTTAGAGATGTTCAACGGTTCCAGAATGTTTTTTGACACATAAGACTCACTAGGTATTTCAGGAATAAGGTAGTACGATGATCCATGTTCACTTTTATAGCTTCCATCAGGACTATAACTCCTTAAACTGAGAACACATCGCTTGGGTAAAAACCGCAAGGTCAGTAACCGAAGCATCGTTTGGACCGCCTCCAAGAATCCAAACGTCAATCTACTCTGGGCAGATATTCAGATTCGGATTTGTATATTGACGTTAATAGGTCGACAACGCGTGCTACGAGTTTTGTAGTAGGCTTCTTCAAGTTCACATTTTTTCACAAATAAGTAAACCGCGTGTTTCAAAAAGGGTAGTGATTTCGTACTTGTTGTGATTATCGTTGCTTTTGTGTATTTGTCGCATCAAAAAGCATTCTTGGTCTACTTTAACTTGAATTATTTCAGTTAGTGTTTGAAATTTTGTTGAAAACTTTGTCTCGTGGTACCTTTTTTGCATATACTCTGACGCTCGTGTTATTATTGTGATCATATTGTGTTTTTAACCCTAATCTGATTACAATGGTTGGCAGTGCTTACAAATGTGGACAGCCGAACTGTATATTCCCCGTAGATGAAGGGATGCAGTGTGATAAATGCAAAAAAAGGTTCCACAAGATGTGTACCCGTCTTAGTCCAACTGCATACAAAAGATGCTCTAAGCCTAATTCGCACTGGCTTTGCATGTTCTGTTGTACTAACAAGACAACATTAATCCAGGAGGCTATGAGCCTATTGGCTCTAGCCTGTAAAAAGAGCGATAGTGAGTGCGCTAGTAACGCAATTACTGACAGTGAAGACTGTGTCAGTGTTGTAAGCGCTGTTACAAAACGCTCTAAACAACCTACTGTGAATTATGACAAAGTGAAACTTCCCTTACAACTAACGGGGAGTAAATCACCACCTGATATTGACATGAGTAATCATGCATCTTTAGTAGAAATTGAGGACCCGGATAAAATCGTCACCATCCTCAATAGTCTCGATGTTGCTGTCCTGAATGACGAAAAATGGACCGCAGTAAGGAGGATAAGAAAAGGAAAAAAAGCTAAAGATAAAACACACTTGGTTGATAAGTCATTGAGGAACTCGCAGTCTGAGTCACTCAATGCACGACCAAACTCTAATGGAACGGCAGAACATCACCCTAGCGCGACTGAGAGGAACCTAATATCATCAAATATTATTGTGAGTAAACTATCAGAGTCTAACGATCCAGATCCTAAATTTAGACACACCCATGACTAAGAGATGCTCGGAGAATATATCCGTAGCATATCACCAGATAACACTAAAGGTGTTCAGGTCAAAAATTGGTTAGAATAGGTAAAATGGCCGATGACAGTGTTCTACCCCGACCATGTAGACTCCTTAAGGTAATCCTAGGGCCGGAGGAACAACGTAATCTTCTTTTAAGTAACGCTCGAAGTCACGACAACTCTGACATTCGAGTTAGACTGGATATGTCTCTTGAAGATAGAATAAGAAGGAAGACGGCACTAGCTGAACTAGAAGCCCGTCGACAAAACGGTGAGGAAAATCTCCGATTAGTGGGTTTTCGAATAATCAGGTCTTGGAAGCGAATGCTACCAAGGCCTGTGTGGATAGGTCGTTCTCCCTAGGAGTTTTATATGCCCACGCTCGTAGTCTAAGATAGAAATTCTACGAGCTAGGAGCATTAGTGGACAAATTAGGACCACTCATTGTAGCTCTGACTGAAACTTGGTTAGTCCATGACTTTGATATTACCCCAGAATTATCCGGATACCATTGTTTAAGAAGTGATAGACATAGATGCAGTAAAGGAGCTGGCGTCCTTTATTACATAGCCAACAATATAAATATCCGCTCCTCCGTCTGCGAATCCCATGATAGTGGAACTAGTGAAGTCATTAGCCGTGAGCTCATTATCGGATGTTGTACATTTGTACTCGGTGTCATCCATCGCAGCCCAATCTGCTCAGCTAATGACTTTATTTTAGAGCAATGGAGTGCAAATAACAGATGCTTGATATTAGGAGACTTTAATGCACCTGACATTAGTTGGACTGGGATGACCACGAAAGGATCTATAAACTCCTTTGATAGCAGGTTCTTGGAAACAGTAGTGGAGCACGCATTAGTACAGCATGTATACAAACCTACACGTTTTGGTGCAAACCAAGGTTCTTCTCTGTTGGACTTGGTAATCACTCATGAGACTGAGGATATTGCCAACCTAAATATTCTTCCCCCGTTAGTAAATAGCGATCACGCTGCTTTATCATTCACGTTTAGAGCTAGTGACATGGTATACGATCAGATTAAGCCTCGCCCAAACATATGGAGAGCTAATATACCAGCCATTCAGGGGTGTGCTATTAAGATAGATTGGTCAGTAGATACTAGCTCATCAGTTGACGAGGCGTGGTCTATATTTAAAGGCAAGTTTAGTGCAGTCACGTCCCCGTTCATACGATACCTGGTACCACGTAGACCGAATAATAGTCCGCCATGGATAACTAAACAAGTCGGGAAACTTCTTAGGTGTAGGAAAAAGCAATGGAATATGTTCATCTCTACTGGCTTAGAACAGTGCAGATCCAGCTATTGTAAGATTAGAAATACTTGTAAAGCGTTAATTAGTAGTACTGGACAGTCATATGAAAAACAATTGGTTAGGGATTGTAAATATAGTCCAAAACAGTTATTCTCGTATATAAGGAGGCAAACTCAGAGAAGTGATGGAATCCCATCACTTTTGGTATAAAAAATCCGTTCATTTTGGCAAGAAATGATACCGAAAAAGCCGAAGCTTTATCGAAATATTTTAGTAAAGTTTTTTTCTACCCACAATGAGGAACGACCCCCTATTCATTGTGACTGTGGCGTCTTGTTGATGGACCCTGTAATTATTGAGGAAGTTACTATCTTAAGACTACTTCAGCACCTCAAAGCCGATAAGTCTAGTGGTCCTGATGATATTCATCCTAGGATTATGATAGCCCTATCAGATAAAATTGCTGAACCTTTAGCGGTACTGTTTGATATGTCCCTGCGACAGTCCAAATTGCCCAGAGACTGGAAAGACGCGATAATCAGTCCGGTGTATAAAGCTGGGAGTAGAGATTTTTTGTTGGTAACTATCGACCCGTCAGCTTAACTAGTGCAGTCGTAAAATTAATAGAAAAAATTATTAGGATGGCTGTTATAAACTACGTGGAAGGACATGATCTTTTGTCCAAGGAACAATATCGTTTTCGAAAAGGTCTATCATGTTTGACAATTCTTCTCATTGCAAGAGAAGATTGGGCTGAGGCAAAAGATCGCAATATTCCTATAGATGTCATTTTCATAGATCTAAGTAAAGCCTTTGATATGGTTTCCTATTCTGGTCTTAAATTAAAACTAGAAAGTTTTGGAATTCATTATGCAGTCATAGACTGGATAAGGGACTTTCTTCATGAAAGGAGACAAAGGGTAAGAGTAAATGGAGCTCTCTCATCGTGGGAGCCAGTGAAAAGTGGAGTCCCCAAAGACACAATTTTAGGTCCTCTTCTCTTTTTACTTTATATAAATGAATTACCAACTATAGCTAAGTCATCCGTCCTACTATTCGCCGATGACATAAAGATTTGGAGACCCATATATAGTATGTCAGACAGAATAGTTTTACAGGAAGATCTTAACTCATTAGTGGCATGGATGAACGGGTGGTCACTAGAAGTAAATCCTAACAAAAGTGTAGTGATTCAATGAAATAACTACGATGATTCGTATTACTACACAATATGTGGACTAGTGTTGCCCAAAGTAAGAAACTATAAAGATTTAGGAGCCATACTAAGTAATGATCTCAAAACAACCAGTCACTGTAAGGCTGCTGCTGCAAAAGGCTATAGGGCATTATGGTCTATTCGTAGATCTTTCCGGTATCTGGATGGGGAAATGTTTAGATTATTATACCCAACTTTCGTACGGCCACATTTGGAATATGGGATTCAAGCAGCGAGTCCTTGTTTCAAATATGAGGCGGATATGTTGGAACGAGTCCAACGCCGTAGGACAAAAATGGTAAAAGGCCTATCTGGCCTATCTTATGAAGACAGACTGAGACACCTCAACTTATTTCCGTTATCTTACCGGCGAATACGGGGTGATCTAATATTGGCATATCGTATCCTGAACGATGACATTGGTACTAACATGTCCTATCTTTTCCTCCCGTCTAGGGCTGATCATTTGAGAGGACATTCAAAGAAAGTCCGAAAACCGAGATCAAATCGTCTACGTCTGGAGTTTCGTTTCTCGCACCGAGTAGTGAATTACTGGAATTGTCTACCAGAGCACGTAATATCAGCACCTTCTGTTGATATATTCAAGACGAGATTGGACCTCCATAGTGTAACAAACTGAAAGGATTAAAATAGGTCAATAGACCTCCTTTCCTTATTACTGAAGACTGCAGACCTCATTTCATCGTGTGAAATAGTTCAAATGGTTGTGGACGGAATGGAAGAAGCTTTCGCTTAATGGGCATCCGTGTCTAGTAGTAGTGGATCACTAATACCTCCAAGCAGGAACCTAGGTATGTTAACGATAATAGGAAAAAAAGAAATTGGTAAATCGTAATAATATGTTATCCTTAGTCCTTAAGAATAGGTCAAGTTTCCTCTTAAAGGACTCCTGGGATGTCGCTTGACTAGCTCAGTCGGCAGCGAATTCCAGCATTTGACAACTCTCAAGGAGTAGAAGTTGTGTCTACAGTCCGTTCTGCTATGTTGGGTCTCCAGTTTCTGGGTTAGTATTGTGACTAAGCTTAAGATGTTTAAGGGGATGACCAGAAGTGTTAAGGATAGTGTAAGTCATAAGAAGGTTGTGGACGGAATAGAAGAAGCTTTCTCCTAACGGGCTCTCGTATCTACTAGCAGTGGACCACCGATGCTGCCAGGTTAAAACCTTGGTGTATTTAACAACAAAAGAGGAAACTATCAGTAATCCTTAGGAACATGTCAAGTTTCCTTTTAAAAGGACTCCTGGTAGCTCGATTAGACTATTTTATGCCACAGCGAATTCCAAAATTTGACTACTCGTAGAAGGTATATCTACAGTCCGTTCTACTGTGTTATCTCTAGTTCTGAGTGTTGCTCCTAGGGTTTGTGTTGGAACTGACCTCGAATTGGTATTTAAGAGGATGCTCAGAAGTGTTTAGGTGCTGTAGGTCACTAGAAGATAACCTCTGAGACGCCTATATTCCCATTTATAAAAGTTCACTGGTTGGAGGCGCTCTTCATAAGGCTTGAGTTTGAGTCCCCGGACTGATTTCGTGGCTCACTATTCGGTATGCCCTTATATATACTTATCCTCTTAGAGTGAAGCAAGGAACACCATATTTCCATTCCTTTTGAAGTGTTAAAGATAAGTCTGTAGTTATCCGCTCAACTATGAAGTTGAGTCAGATCCTCCTGTAGTTCCAGCCTATTCCCTTGATTGCAAACGTCTCCCCAGAGTTTCACATCAGCGGCGAAAAGTAATAAATCAGGCGATACCTTCTGAGAAAGTCATTTATATCAATCAAGGAATGAAAGGGTCTTGGTACTGAACCGTGAAAAACCCACTAGGACATCCTGCAACCTGAGGAAAAGTGACCTTAATAAGTCGATTATTCAGATATGAAATAAGCCAATCAATAGATGGTGGCTTGATATCTATTTCTTGGGCTTACTGATACGACATCTATGAGTGATCCCATCAAAACCTTTGAAGACAATGCATATTACATCAGTCTTCCCTCTTTGAGATCAAGGGTGATTTTTAACTCGTCCACTGCAATCAGCAGGTTGATTATATCAGAATGACCCCTCCTAAAACTATGCTGTTGGGGTGGAAAGGGGTTTGTGGATGGTAAGCAGGCACTTAGACCGTCTCATATCACAGACTGTTACGTCCAATTATGAGTTTTTGCCCGTTCCAACTATTGAAGTACTGGCCGTCGATATTCGCAAATCACGAACCCAAGTAGGCAAGAGAACCAAAACTCCAAATTAGATACCAAGTTTATTCGCAATTCACAAATAATCGACCAAAGTCGTTCTAACAACAATAATTATAACAATTACAAAACAAACCTTCAATTTTGTAGGTTCCCGGAGCAAAAACTCCCAAATACCAAACCAATGTCAAAGAAACAAGCAAACTAGACAATTGGCTAAAAACGAAGCCCACTCTATACCCTATAAAATCTAAAAACAAAAAAGAGAGTTCAAACAGCTTCGAAAAAAAGGGAGACAGCCATTTGTATCGGAATACTGTTTTCAGCACTTTATTTTATAATTACACAATTCCATACTTCCTTCTGAACTACCTTCATTTATACAGTTCCTTACCCACTCATACCTTGCCCACACTTATTTTTCTTTAACACATTAGTATGTTCTTACCTAATAAATACTTCAGTAACAGACAAATAGACTAAATGGCTATACCTTAACTATTCCTCCATGAATATTGTGTGCTCTGCTTTTCGTCCTTCCTTTTTCTTACACCTTTTTCAGCCTCCTGCAGATACTCCACCGAAAACAGATATGGCACGGGTGACTTCGTCCTACACCGTTATTAATGCTTCCGATATTCTGGAGGGATATAAGTTCGAAACTTCTAAAAGCCCCCAACTTCGCATGTATCTATTCTCGACCATCAGTTGTATGTTGCAACGCTACCTCCATAAAGTGCGCCAAGTGTGATACTGATATTGACATGTTTCTTATGAAATCCATTTACATTCATATCTTATGAAATATCAACCCAGCTGAGTAATTTTCAACAGTGAAAATTGTAACTTCTTTAACAATTTGATCTTGCCTGTAAACCGGCATGCCTCATGTAACAATCTGTTATTTGAGAATTTATTATTATTATTATTATTAAACCAAAATGTCCGAAAAGAATGATATAAACAAACAAGTCCAAAGGTTTAGTAAAACAAACACATCCAAAAAACACAGTAAAATTGATGTACAGTAAAAAAGGTTTTAATCAGCCAAATGTCTTCAGTTCTCCCGTAACACAGACTCCATAGATTTTGAGGTTATTGAGAGGAGTGCCAGAGAAATTTCAGTAGCTGGTGACTCGGTATGAAAACTTGTGTGCTCAGGGTATTTCTTCGTTCTTAGCTTTTGAATTTCCATGCCATCTACTTCTAGTCGTCTTGACATAATAGGAAGTAAAGGAGAGAATATATGAGGCCCAAAATTATCCTTAGGCATTCTAAACAAACCTCGCGATTTGTAATAAGAAAGTGGATTTATTCACGTTTGGAGACATAAGGTTTCCATCGCGCCTATCCTGCCGCGCGTATTTGCTAACTTGCGCCTATTACTCCTCGTGAAGAAGCACTGGCCACCCACCAGCCTTCTCCAACCAACTCTGTTTTGGTCTCTCCTTTCCATTTGCTATTTATCCTTTTGATGTCTGTATCCAACTCCTGATTCTATGCGTTCTTTGTTGTTCCTCTTTCCCTTCCCATTGAGGACAACAAGTTAAGGGTTGCCTCATGATACAGTTTGATGATTTCCTCAATGTGCGCTGTATTCACTCCCAGCCTCTTTTCTTAATTTCCTATTCAGTTAAGAGCTGATTTATTCTCTCTCACAGCAGGCTGTTGCTAATGGTATAAGGCCAACGGACACTGAGTACCTTGCGTAGACAATTCTTTATAAATACTTGTACCATTTTGATGATGGTTGTGGTAGTTCTCTATGCTTTATGGCCATATTTACTCATTTATTTGAACACATAAATAATGGCGAAAGGGGGCACCAAATACATATGCGACATACAAAGAATGGTCATTTCAATTAATTGTGTGACGGCTATGATACTGCCCAGGTGCACAGACCGAAACAAGTGGTTTTCTTAGGGGACCACACCCAGAGCCTTTGACCTAAAGGTCTAATCCACAAGGCAGTCGAGTATCGTAAGGAGATGTAGTCCAGTGGTGGCCGGTGACCAATAATTGGTTTAGACGCCGTTTGTTCCTTCAGGATACTGGAGCCCATGTGCACCATTTGTTTGTAATCAGGGTTTTCCAACTCACCTAGGTGGGCTCGCCGTGTTCACCAACCTGGTTAAAGCGTCGGACATTCGCTTTTCGTCCTCTCAATTTCGTAAACAACAGTAATGCCACGATAAGGCAGTGAGTAGGACTTCCCTGTCAGAGGCTGTATACGCGTGGCCATGTGAGAGCATTTCGAGAGGGAGGTTGGCCCCTCCCCACTCTCGGCCGTACCAGGGCGTCTGGGGCCGATACAGTAGAACTGTCGTAACATTTGTATTGAAAATTTTCACTTCGATGTGCGTTGATAGTTGTTTTGAGTTCCATATGTTCTTCAACCTCAGGAATGCTGCCCTTGCTTTGCCAGTCCTCACCTTCACGTCTGCACCCAATCCTCCACGCTCATCGATAATGTTGATCAAGTACGTGAAAGATTCCAGGTCTTCCAGAGTTTCTCGATCAAGTGTGATTGAGTTGGAGTTCTACGTATCGTATTTCAGTATCTTGGTTTTTCTCTTGTATGTCTTGAGGCCTACTGCTGTAAAAGCTGCTGCTACATTGGCTGTCGACCTGGATTTGTTCGAGTGTGTGGAATAGAAGGACCAGGTCATCTGCTAAGTTCAAGTAGTCTAGCGGCATCCAACCTGTCCATTGTATTACGTGCTTCCCCTCAGATTTCTAGGTCTTCAAAATCCGCTCGACCAAAAGAAGAAATGGAAAGGGAGAGAGGAGATGGCCTCACCTGACTCCAGTCATCACCTGAGATGAGTCTGTGAGCTGTCCTCCACACACGACTTTGCAGTGTAGTCTATCATTTGAATTCCGGATTATGTTGACGATTTTCTCAGGTACATCATAGCGTCGAAGAAGGTTCCATAAAGTTCGCTTATTCACTTTGTCAGACGCTTTCTCATAATCAAGGGAGTTGATGTACAGCGAAGAGTTCCATTCAAATAATTACTCAACGATGATCTGTAGTGTCACGATTTGGCCTGTCCACGATCTATCCTTACGGAATTCAACCTGTTGATCTGTGAGTTCGACGTCTACTGAGTCTTTTATCCGGTTCAACAAAACTATGTCGAAGACCTTTCCTGGCACTGAGAATAATGTAATTCCTCTGTAGTTCTCACATTTGCTCAGATCTCCTTTCTTTGATATCTTGGTGAGACGTAGTTCTTTCTAGTCCGTCGGCACTTGTTCTTCCTCCCAAATCTTGAAAAGAACGTAGAGCATCCTTGCAGTTGCATCCATGCCCGACTTCATTGTTTCAGTTGGTATGTTGTCAGATCCTACTGCTTTCCCACCCTTGATTTGTCTGAGGAACACCCCGATTTCTTCCAGAGTTGGTAGAGTTTTCGTGCCTTAAGGTAACCCTCGTGCTATTGATAGAAGAAACCAGAGAAGTAGTGAATAGGTCTTTATTTCGATCTTCACGCAGTCACAGTGGAGCGTGGGATTATCTGTTCAGACAAACAAAGGCTCTCAACATTCAATATAAGATAATAGGGAATATAACGCTTACAAAAAGTAAGGAAGTGAATGAATACTTGAATAATACTGTTTTAGCATATGCTTGGTTGTTTGGGGTCAACTCTTAACCAACCAACCTGAGCTGTTACATTAGCTTCCCCCTAGAATCGACTTCCGTAGGAACGTCGGTTCGATTAACCTATCTATCGAAAACACCTTAGTTCTATTTCTCATCCCAAGGCGAAATTATCAACTCGCTCACTATTTGACTTACAATCAGTTACGACTAACGCTTTCAACGATAGTCCATGGATGTCTCTTCATTTACTAGCTTGTCATCTTATTTTGTAGCATGTGATCTTTTCTACAACTATCACTGACGGTTTGCTGCGTGCTTTCAAGAGAAAGTGTGAGAATGTGGAATAAGAATATCTGAGGAAGTGCCGCGTTTCTCAGGCCGAATGGCATGCGTACAAACTCGAATAAGCCAAAGGGTGTTGTAATAGCTGTCTTGGGGATATCTTCATCCGCCACTGGGATATTGTGATATGCCCTGGCTAAGTCAATTTTAGTGAATATGTTCATACCCTGTAAACCGTTTGTGAAATCTTGGATATGCGGTATTGGGTACCTATCTGGTAAGGTTTGACGGTTGAGGGCTCTGTAATCCCCGCACGGTCGCCAGTCACCTTCATTCTTCTTTGGGACCATATGCAAAGGGGATGCCCATTGACTATCAGAGGGACGGATAATACCCAGTTGTAGCGTATAATCAAACTCGGCCCTAGCGATTTTGAGCTTATCTGGTGCTAGTCTCCTGGGTTTTGCAAAAACCGGTGCACCTTCGTTTTTGATAGTGTGACTTACTTTTAGTTTGTCTTTAGAAGGCTGTGGGTTTGGTTTAGTTAAGTTTGGAAATTCCGCGAGTTTATCTTGGAATTTCGGTGTTGTTACTGGAGGAGTTTGAATCAAGTTAAGAGAGCTGATGTGACTTTCTTTGCCTTTTGTGTAATACGAAGTTTCTTCTAGTGTTAATCGCCGTTTCTTGGTGTCAACTAGAAATTCGTATCTCTCTAGAAAGTCCATCCCCAGTATTGCCAGATCTAAGTCGGCTACCGTGAAAACCCAAGGGAATTGCCTCCTGAACCCCAAATCTAGGGTTAAGTTTTTCTGCCCAAATGTCGCAATTTTAGTTTTATTTGCAGCTTGAAGTGTAATTGATGATGTTTCTCGACTAATCTCAGTTTTATTTTGAGGGATGATGCTAAGAGCAGCGCCAGTATCCACCAAGAAATTCAAGCCAGAGTTTCTGTCTCTAACATAAAACAAGCGACTGTTTAGGCGCCCCTCCTCAGTCGTCGCGACCTGGGGAGGGGTTACTCGTTTCCCGCTGTCTTAGAATTATGCTTAGGCCAGGCGCATGGTTGCATGCACTTGGTTGAGTTGACACCAAACTTCCAGTGGTACCAACAAAACTGCCCAGGTTGTCTGGACATTTGTGACCTGTTTTGTGACTTGGATCGTGGTCGTTGTGGTGACCCGCTCCTGTTTCTATGACCCATTTGCATTCTGGTGACAGCCTCAGTGAGACTCTTAACACTCGCAATGAGTCCTTCTATAACGGGGTCTTTTGCTGATTCTACTTTTTGTGTGTGATTTATTGTGCCTGGTCCAGTTGGAGGACCTCTCTCCATTATTCTATCGGCTATACGCGCTAAATGAGATAATGAGGTTTCAGGATCTTGTGCATCCAAACAGTGTTGGACGTAGCATGGGAGAGCTTGTATCCATCCTTGTTTTAGGACTGCTTCACCCACTGTGTTATCACCCATTAACACTTGGAGGTGACGCAAAAACTGTGACGGCGACCGATCACCTAGTGTTTCACCTTGAAAAAGTCTTTGGATTCTTTGACTATCTGATAATGATAAACGGTTCATTATCTCTCGTCTTAAGATGGTGTATGGTTGTGGTGATGGTGGATCTAAAATCAAGTCACGGACTTCTTTGGCGACTGAAGGAGGAAGGATAGAACACAAGTCTCTATAGCGAATCCCTTCAGATTTGATATTGTGTCTCGTGAAATAGTGCTCTAGTTGAGCAAACCACAACTCAGGATCACTACGATCAAATTCTGGAAGTCAGGATTTCGTAGTCATAACAGTGTCTATCTCCACTGGTGACAAATCCTCCAGATTATGGGTTTCTATTGAGTCTGACATGAGGTATGTGACAAATATAGCAATAAAGTTAGCACGAAAAATGGTTACTATAACACGAATAACTTAAGATAATACGGAATAAACTAGTTATATACTCAACTTAGTTTACGGATAATCAGGTCTACTTTTACGATTAAGTAAAAAAAAAGTTAATGACAGAAATGAGGTTAAATTTGTGTCCAAAAAGGGCTCACCACTTTCGTGCCTTAAGGTAACCCTCGTGCTATTGATAGAAGAAACCAGAGTAGTGAATAGGTCTTTATTTCGATCTTCACGCAGTCACAGTGGAGCGTGGGATTATCTGTTCAGACAAACAAAGGCTCTCAACATTCAATATAAGATAATAGGGAATATGACGCTTACAAAAAGTAAGGAAGTGAATGAATACTTGAACAATACTGTTTTAGCATATGCTTGGTTGTTTGGGGTCAACTCTTAACCAACCAACCTGAGCTGTTACAGAGTGACATGTGTGGGAAGATCTGTAGGTGCTGCTTCGATGTCGGGCGGATTAAATGAAGCTGGCCAATTCAAAGATTCCCAAAATTGTTCTACCCATCTGTTCCGCTGTTCTTGAATCTGCGTGATTGTCTTTCCTTCTTTGTCCTTGACTGGTCTCCCTGGCTTACTACATATCCCTGCCAGTCTCTTCGTCGTGTCACGTAGTTGTCTCATGTTTCCTTCCCTTGCTGATTTTTCCGCTGTCGTTGCTAGATCTTCCACGTATTTCTTCTTGTCGACTCTAATGATCTTCTTCACTTGCTTGTTTCCTTCTGTACATTTAGCTTATATCTTGACTTTCTCTGCTCGTGTTCGGCTGTTGTTAATTGCTGTTTTCTTGTTGTTTCTTCCTTGAATCTTGTCCAGGGTTTCCACCCAGACCCATTCCTTATGATGATGCCTCTTGCGGTCCAGAACCTCCTAACATGTCGAAGTTAGTGCCTCTTCGATCCCTGCCCAGCTTCCCTCCATGGTATTTCCCCTCTTTGACTAGATCTTGTAAGGCTAAACGTACCGGAAGCTAAATCTAAAATCACATACAACGCTTTCAGTGATATTTGTAAAATATTTTGTCACACTTTTTTTCATCTCAGATTCCACTAGTTGCAATTCCAAGTCGATATGCGTGTTTTTCTGATTACCATTTTTATATCCTTTACCCAGAGCTTCATCATTTAACCTTGTTGAGGTTTATTTACCGTAACCACTGTTAGTTACTTTTACTGTTCTGGTACATTTTTATAGTTACCCCAGAAATATTGTTGTTTTTCAATTTTTTATGACTAGCTTTCGGGGACCTCTTCATTTTTTTATTTTCATCACACCAGATAAAATCGCCGTTAAGTCGTACATGCGATCAAACATTGTGTTCCCTCTCTGCTGAGGATGGCCTACCGTATGACAGCTGGTAAAAGGTGGTTCCGTATGATCTGTACCAATCCATCACCGTCCGCGTATGAACGTTGCTACAGTTGTGTCATAAATTCGATTGTGGCTTTAAACTGATCTCATTTGTCTTCAATCGGTCGAACTGCATTGGCCGACCAGTCTGTTGAAATAGCACAGTCTCTGATTGCCGGAATGTTAGCTTGCCAGGTATTGGGGCAGGGGGGCAAATACATACTGTATAACGTGTCCGAAACCCAAAGTAATGTGCAACGTGATCGCTATTTAATTACAGGTTCCTCACCCCACACCCTATGTACATTCCCCAGAATCACAATTGTAATTACTCTCAGAATGAGAACTTCCCAGTATCAACCCATCACATGAAGACGGCCTCCATATATAACAACAGTCGTAACCACTTCCAGTTACGAGCATTAGACCCCCCTCATGCTCGCACTGGCGCAAATAGTTATAACAGAGGCTACGAGCTTAACCATCAAAACTGTCTTGCAAATAACAGTACACTTTACAGTCAACATGTAACAGATTTTTTTGGAATAAGGCCCCTAGTTGCACCCCTGTTGAAGCATATAGCCCTAGTCATTTCAAACCAAGTGCGGAACATAAACTCGCTTCCCCCGTACAGTTCGCATCAGAAAGTACTCCCACCCTTTCCTCCTGGATAAACTCCCCAAGCAACTTCACTAGCTCATTTGATACATGCCCCAGTAACTCTAGCTATCAAAATACAGAGCTATTGAAAAACGCTCAATCCATTACTTCAAACATACATCACTCACGCGAGGATCATGACATCTTTAATCGAGATACTCTCACTCACTTTAACTTAGTAGGCCACTTGTTTAATATGTGTCTTATCAACGCTAGGTCGATCTGCAATAAAAAGACTGATTTAGCTCTGTTTGCTTCCATATATCAACCATCACTTATAATGATATCTGAAGCTTGGACTAACAGTAATATTTCCGATCTAAGTATATCTCTTGATAACTACCTCCTATATAGAAGCGATAGATTGAAAGGACAAGGCGGAGGGTGCCTTATTTATGCTCACTCTAGCTTAAACTCACTACTATGCGATATACCTGAACTAAACAAACTGAAGGACTCGGTGTGGATTGTTTTAAAGCCATCAAATTCCATTACCTTACTGTTCGGCTGTATCTACCAGCAACCTAACTTGGCAATAGGTGAAATAGCAGTATTATCAGAGGTATTCACACTAGCATCATCCCTTCCATTCACAGGCAAGCTCATTTGTGGTGACTTCAACATGCCTGAAATTTCTTGGTTTCCAGTCAAAGCTCCGAAACGTTATGAATCATTTATTGAATGTCTAGAACTAGGACAGTGGACTCAATATGTTAGTAGCCCTACCAGACATCAAAATATCTTGGACTTAGTCTTTACCAGTGGCCTCACCCCCAATACTGTGTATATTGGAAAAACGTTCCCAGGTAGTGATCATAACACTGTCGTATGTAGCCTTAATATAAAAAACACAAACGGTAGACGTAAAAATGTAACCCTTCGTAGAAACTATCGCAAGGTAGATTGGAATAATTTTCACAATTACCTAAGAAGCACTGACTGGGGAACATTCTTTACTGCAAACAATACCGACACACTAACCAATATATTTTATCACAACATCGAAAGTATCATGAACAAAATCGCACCTTTAGAGTACTGGAGACCTAAGTTTTCTAAAGATCTGTATATACCGGTCGGTACACGAAGACGTCTGCAGAGACATTGTACTCGCTTCCACAACTCTAATGACTTCTCCTCTTTAGTAACGATGACAGAAATACTTGTCCAGACAGACGCAATAAGTACGCAAAAAGCAATCGAACAGGAAAAACGTGCTGTCGAACTTAGTAATAACTCCTCAGCACTCACCACACTCTTTCAAATAAACTTAAACGTCTAGTCGAGAGGAACATATTATTAAGACAAACAGTATACGAGATCCCTAACTGTACGGACTATTAATGAACACTTTGTCTCATACTGATGAAAAACCACTACATGATTCAGAACTTATCACAGCATCTGCGTGTGAGATTACTAACGTAGACTTCAATGTACAGAATATCTCTAAGGCAATTAGTACACTGAAACACTCCTACACTGATGGACCAGATGGTATTCCGGCTAGCATGCTAGAACGTGGAGTTAGTCCAACATGTAATTACTAATAATCTCATCTCGGTCTCCCAACATGGATTTCTTAGGTCCAGATCATGTGATACATGCCTAGTGGACTACATGAATGATATAACTCTGAAACAAGACAATGGACTCCTTGTATCAGTCATATTTTTAGACTTTAAGAAAGCTTTTGATAAGGTTCCACACAAACGGCTACTAGCCAAACTACGGTCCTTCGGAATCAACAACCCACTCTATTCATGGTTTGTTTCATTCTTAAAGGGACGTAAACAAATGGTAAAGTACAATGACTGTCTCTCATTACCTAGACCAATAACTAGTGGCGTCATCCAGGGAAGTGTATTAGGCCCACTTTTGTTTCTCATGTATATAAACGATATATGTAACATCATAAAATCTGGGAAACCATACTTATATGCTGATGATCTCAAAATAGTATACAGCTATAAGCCTGAGGTTCTAAGTGAAAGTGTACCCCTGATTCGAGATGATCTCAATAACCAAACTATCTGGAGCGAAAAGTGGCAATTACCATTTAACCTCCACAAATTCGGGATCATGCACTTTGGAAAGCACCCCTATGAACCCCAACTTTACTTAAACAAAAGTAAAGTCCAGACACTTAATTCAGTACACGATCTAGGAATAAATTACACAGGAAGCCTAAACTTTAAAGCACACGCCTCCTTTATTATTTCTAAAGCCAGACGTCTAATTGGCTTCATAACAAAAAATTTCTTCACGACAGATGCCAAGCTTACCCTCTACAAAATATGTGTACGACCTTCCTTAGAATACTGCTCTTTTATCTTCTCTAATATGAATACCACTGACAAAATAAGAGTAGATGTTCAAAGACGTTTTACACGCCAACTGCTAGGGAGTGACACCACTCTTGATTACACAAGCAGATGTAAGCACCTCTCTTTAGAACCTTTATGGCACCGTAGGTTAAGGAACAATCTGATATTTCTCTACAAAGCAATAAATGGACTGTCATTCCTAACCTCCTGTTCAACTATGATCAATGACCCAGCCTATAGACTAAGAAACAATGCATATACACTATTTACCGAAAAACACCAAAAACAAATGCGTTGTAAGTTTTTACAGTTCGGTATAGTTTATTGTGGAACAGGTTGCCAATACCTATCCGTAACTGTGACACCTTCACCAAATTTAAAAGGCTAATAACCCTGTTACTAAACTCTAAAGAACTTCAACTACTCCTTGAACTCCCGCCTACCAATGAGGCACTTTATTATGGACCGCCCAATATCTAGACGGAACAAGAATATAACGAACTCCATTGTCGTTAGTATGAATATAGCCAAACTAAAGAAAACATGCTTTATCCTTCCCCACCATTTATTGATTTTTAACCATGGCCTTCCGCTCCTAACCCTCATTTTCAGTTTCCGAATCTCTCTAATAGATAAATCCAAATTATTCTTCCTAAGTGTCATGTCCTTTTATTTTTCTTATTACAAGTAGACAGATAACTCACTAATCTTATGGATGTTGACCAACTAAGGCCGATCAAAAGAAGCTCATACGTCCTAAATTCTTGTGAGTTGTTCAATGCTTTATTTTTTTCTTACCCTGAAAATTTTACAATATTTACTATCATATCCTCTGGTATGCTATTAGCCCTTACCATCTCTTAACCACATATAATCTGACTTGTCTCTTCTAACCTTTACCATTAGTTATATTCATAGTAGTACGATATATTAAATGGATATCTAACCCATAATACAAATGCTATTACCATCTGATTTGCTTGTAACATGGAACTTGTAGAGACAGTGTATTCCAAATATGGTCCTTGATAAAAGCAATATTCATACCGACCACAAACGTAAGAGAGCCTAACATCATAAAAGGAGGGAGGGTGGCGTTATTGACCAGCAAACATGATGGTGGGGAGATAACTTCAATCCACCCGTGTCTGTGGGGCAGAACATATTAAATTACGGCTCCTTATGTCAAGTGGGATGTCACGAACCAACGGTATTGATGCGAAATTATTCATGCAAAATACCACTTTAAATCATGTTTAAAAAAAAGCTGAATTGGTTCCACTTCCTACCAAGTAATCCTAATACAAGCAAACTAGACAATTGGCTAAAAGCGAAGCCCACTCTATACCCTATAAAATCTGAAAACAATAAAAAGAGAGTTTGAACAGCTTCTAATGTAAAGAGAGACAGTCATTTGTATCGGAATGCTGTTTTCAGCACTTTATTTTATAATTACACAATTCCATACTTCCTTCTGAACTACCTTCATTTATACAGTTCCTTACCCACTCATACCTTGCCCACACTTATTTTTCTTTAACACATTAGTATGTTCTTACCTAATAAATACTTCAGTAACAGACAAATAGACTAAATGGCTATACCTTAACTATTCCTCCATGAATATTGTGTGCTCTGCTTTTCGTCCTTCCTTTTTCTTACACCTTTTTCAGCCTCCTGCAGATACTCCACCGAAAACAGATATGGCACGGGTGACTTCGTCCTACACCGTTATTAATGCTTCCGATATTCTGGAGGGATATAAGTTCGAAACTTCTAAAAGCCCCCAACTTCGCATGTATCTATTCTCGACCATCAGTTGTATGTTGCAACGCTACCTCCATAAAGTGCGCCAAGTGTGATACTGATATTGACATGTTTCTTATGAAATCCATTTACATTCATATCTTATGAAATATCAACCCAGCTGAGTAATTTTCAACAGTGAAAATTGTAACTTCTTTAACAATTTGATCTTGCCTGTAAACCGGCATGCCTCATGTAACAATCTGTTATTTGAGAATTTATTATTATTATTATTATTATTTGCTAGTGGGAGGTGCCGAGTGTCGGTGACATTGCCACAGTGGTATGTTATGACAAAGTCCAGCATTGACGCTACATGTCGCAATTCAATGTGTGTCGGTTTTGAGATACATTGCAAATGTACACACCGAATAATAGTTGATAGCAGGTTGCTATGGAAACATCCACCTGAAGCTGTAGGCTCTATCCAGTTGACATGCGGCACGCTAGAACCTTCACCAGTGAGACAACATTCGGCCACAATCTAAAAACAGATATGACTTAAGATCCTTCTTGGTGTTGGGTCTCGACTCCGAACCACTTACTGAGTCTTACTACTTTAGTGATATGTACTCCTGGAACCTCTTCTGGCAGTACATTTCTGATGGCAGATTCAACTAAATCCAGATTGTGTGCATGCCTTTTAGTAGGAAACGATTTGACCTGTTTAGTAATAATTTTATATCCTCAAATAACAATATATTACATGAGGCATGCCAGTTTACAAGTAAGTTCAAATTTTACAAGTGCTACTGGATTTACTTCAACAAGTTACTCAATTATATTGATATGTTATAAGGCACATTTTTTATACAAAGAAGTGATTCATTTTATACATTGGAATAATAATAGTAAGACTCTAATGCTCAATATGAGTTGACGCGCTTTGTGGAGTTTGTGTTGCTACTGGTAACTGGCAGTTGATAAATGCAAGTAAAGTGTAGAGTCATTTTTAGCAAGGGGTAATGAGGAAAATACATAACTAGTCAGTCAAAAATGTCACATTTAACAAATTACTTCGGGCTCCTTGATAGGGATCCCAAGTAAATTTGGGAAGAATTAGTGGCGATACATGACGAGGTCATATGTTCCCCACAGGTTTTCGGTGGTATACCACGAGGGTGCCGGTAAAAGAGAGAGGAGAAGGTAAGTGTGAGGAACAGAAAAGCCTGTGTTCGTGACCAGCAAGGTCTAGTCATTTGTGATGGGATAGTAAGAGTCATGTTCAAGGCTTTCAACTATGTTGTTGTTATTAAATAATGTATTTGTATAATCCGAGTGAGTAGAAAAATTAGATTTTCTGACGTTTCATGACTCACTGTAGACCCACTTCTTCAGAGAATAAATAACCAAACCAAAATCAATCCAAGTTTAAATAGTACATCGGAACAACACGAAACGTCAGAAAATCTAATCTTTCTACTCTTCGGGATGTTAGAAATATACTATTTATTCATAACGATCTATCCAAGGCTCAATTTATTCGAAATTGTCAAGTCAAACCTTGGTGATGATACCTATATTTTTATTGTTCGATTACCACTTCTGCCAGAAGCTTCCCTTCAATTGTCCTTTTTGCTTTCACTTTCGGATCGATCCATTCGTCCACACTACCTGACTTTACTCTTCTGTACACTATATTGCCTTGCCATCAATATTATTTCACCACTCGTTATCTTACCTTATCTGTAACTAATGTATATCTGCACTTTTCCGCCTACTTTAGTAAGCAACTATCCTATATTATACCCTTCTTAATACCTATACTCGGATTGACAACCTATAATTCAAACTATAGTCAATTGAAGCATTAAATCGAAGCCTTACCCACAGTCCATAATTTGTAACTGTCTAATAAGCTTGTAAAATGGTACTTATAGAAATAGTGTTTTGCAACAGGATGTGAAACACAGGGCATTGTGTGAAGTAAGATATATATCCAGAAAATAAACTTAAATGAGCCTAACACCACAAAAGGAGGAAGGGTGGAGTTACTGACTAGCAAGCATTGATGGTGAGGGCGATGACTTCAATCCACCCGTGTTTTTGGGGCAGAGCATTTTGTTTGTATCAGGCTCTTTATGGATGAGAACAAGTCAATCAATCTGTGATATTGAGGTTGTTCTCCTACACTCACCACTCAGACTCATGTTTCTAATTTCTATGCTGGATTAACTATTCTACTAAGACAACCTATAACATGCTAACTCGGACTTTTGCATGAAAACTGCGTGGCAGGCATCGGACCATGAAAAAAGAAACAGACTATAAAGGATATGGTTGTTATTTTCCTTAACACTCTACTCTCTATATGCACTCTCTGTTTTAATAAACAGTCTTCCTCATTCCAACACTGACTTCCCTTCCTTCATTCGAACCTACTCCACCTTGATAAATATCACAACTTATTGTTCGTTATTACTGCATTCTCTCATATGGAGCATTTGATCACGTTTCACTCTAGCAACATGAGCTAGTATCAATTTAACCTAACGATTTATCATACCTCCGTCTGTTCCACTACTAAATGTTAAGCATTGTTTATCGTTCATACCCAAATGCCTTGCTGTTCCTTGGCTTCCTTTTTTCTCTTCTTTTTCTTTTTTCTCTTCAGAATCTTGCTCTGAGGGCGAAGTTGAGGAACTCCCGACATCTGGAACAAACTCGACGTAGGCGCTTTCCTAAGGTCATAGTTCGCAACAGGCGCTCCACAAGTCTACTTTATAACAACTACAAACTTAAAAAGTTGCATTACATAAATACTTAGTACGACCAAAATCCTAACACAATTTTCGCCGAGATTGGATCTGGTGTGTAACGTGGACGTGATGCCCCTTTTGATAATATTTTGAAGAATACACAGTATATCTGAACGAATGAACTGCTGTTAACTTTTATAGATTATATTTACTAAACAACCCTGCTTGGGATGCATACTGTGGACCAGTATTTGTTGTAACTTGTAGGTCATGCCTGTTAAAGTGGCGTGCACCTGCCCTTGCAGGAATATATTATTATTTAGAGTTTTGCACTCTGTATTTTGTACAGTAGCACTTACCCATCAACAGAGTTTAGATCAAGCTTATCTTCAATGGGTGGCAACTTATTTGTCATTAAAATGAGTGGCTTACTACTATCACGAGTAACAATAGTTTGGATGGGAGTTCTCTTTTCTGTGATGTTGACAATGGGATAAAAAGGAATCTGGCATCCCTAGCGGTTGTACTTCCAGTTTCCTCCTCGTCTGATATCAGGGTCTCTGGGTAAACATCGGCACTAGGCAAATTCATCACTAGAGTGGGATGTCTAAGAGTCTCACCGAAAAGAATCGTTTTACATAGGTGGTATTCTCCAAACAACTGGGGGACAACTGGTTTAATAATAATAATAATAATAATAATAAATTCTCAAATAACAGATTGTTACATGAGGCATGCCGGTTTACAGGCAAGATCAAATTGTTAAAGAAGTTACAATTTTCACTGTTGAAAATTACTCAGCTGGGTTGATATTTCATAAGATATGAATGTAAATGGATTTCATAAGAAACATGTCAATATCAGTATCACACTTGGCGCACTTTATGGAGGTAGCGTTGCAACATACAACTGATGGTCGAGAATAGATACATGCGAAGTTGGGGGCTTTTAGAAGTTTCGAACTTATATCCCTCCAGAATATCGGAAGCATTAATAACGGTGTAGGACGAAGTCACCCGTGCCATATCTGTTTTCGGTGGAGTATCTGCAGGAGGCTGAAAAAGGTGTAAGAAAAAGGAAGGACGAAAAGCAGAGCACACAATATTCATGGAGGAATAGTTAAGGTATAGCCATTTAGTCTATTTGTCTGTTACTGAAGTATTTATTAGGTAAGAACATACTAATGTGTTAAAGAAAAATAAGTGTGGGCAAGGTATGAGTGGGTAAGGAACTGTATAAATGAAGGTAGTTCAGAAGGAAGTATGGAATTGTGTAATTATAAAATAAAGTGCTGAAAACAGCATTCCGATACAAATGACTGTCTCTCTTTACATTAGAAGCTGTTCAAACTCTCTTTTTATTGTTTTCAGATTTTATAGGGTATAGAGTGGGCTTCGCTTTTAGCCAATTGTCTAGTTTGCTTGTATTAGGATTACTTGGTAGGAAGTGGAACCAATTCAGCTTTTTTTTAAACATGATTTAAAGTGGTATTTTGCATGAATAATTTCGCATCAATACCGTTGGTTCGTGACATCCCACTTGACATAAGGAGCCGTAATTTAATATGTTCTGCCCCACAGACACGGGTGGATTGAAGTTATCTCCCCACCATCATGTTTGCTGGTCAATAACGCCACCCTCCCTCCTTTTATGATGTTAGGCTCTCTTACGTTTGTGGTCGGTATGAATATTGCTTTTATCAAGGACCATATTTGGAATACACTGTCTCTACAAGTTCCATGTTACAAGCAAATCAGATGGTAATAGCATTTGTATTATGGGTTAGATATCCATTTAATATATCGTACTACTATGAATATAACTAATGGTAAAGGTTAGAAGAGACAAGTCAGATTATATGTGGTTAAGAGATGGTAAGGGCTAATAGCATACCAGAGGATATGATAGTAAATATTGTAAAATTTTCAGGGTAAGAAAAAAATAAAGCATTGAACAACTCACAAGAATTTAGGACGTATGAGCTTCTTTTGATCGGCCTTAGTTGGTCAACATCCATAAGATTAGTGAGTTATCTGTCTACTTGTAATAAGAAAAATAAAAGGACATGACACTTAGGAAGAATAATTTGGATTTATCCATTAGAGAGATTCGGAAACTGAAAATGAGGGTTAGGAGCGGAAGGCCATAGTTAATAATCAATAAATAGTGGGGAAGGATAAAGCATGTTTTCTTTAGTTTGGCTATATTCATACTAACGACAATGGAGTTCGTTATATTCTTGTTCCGTCTAGATATTGGGCGGTCCATAATAAAGTGCCTCATTGGTAGGCGGGAGTTCAAGGAATAGTTGGTGAAGTTCTTTAGAGTTTAGTAACAGGGTTATTAGCCTTTTAAATTTGGTAAAGGTGTCACAGTTACGGATAGGTATTGGCAACCTGTTCCACAATAAACTATACCGAACTGTAAAAAACCTACAACGCATTTGTTTTTGGTGTTTTTCGGTAAATAGTGTATATGCATTGTTTCTTAGTCTATAGGCTGGGTCATTGATCATAGTTGAACAGGAGGTTAGGAATGACAGTCCATTTATTGCTTTGTAGAGAAATATCAGATTGTTCCTTAACCTACGGTGCCATAAAGGTTCTAAAGAGAGGTGCTTACATCTACTTGTGTAATCAAGAGTGGTGTCACTTCCTAGCAGTTGGCGTGTAAAACGTCTTTGAACATCTTCTACTCTTATTTTGTCAGTGGTATTCATATTAGAGAAGATAAAAGAGCAGTATTCTAAGGAAGGTCGTACACATATTTTGTAG
Source organism: Schistosoma mansoni (assembly GCF_000237925.1). Classification (NCBI taxonomy): domain Eukaryota; kingdom Metazoa; phylum Platyhelminthes; class Trematoda; order Strigeidida; family Schistosomatidae; genus Schistosoma; species Schistosoma mansoni. The sequence goes on from NC_031502.1 coordinate 54,707,445, forward strand.
AGGGTAAGCTTGGCATCTGTCGTGAAGAAATTTTTTGTTATGAAGCCAATTAGACGTCTGGCTTTAGAAATAATAAAGGAGGCGTGTGCTTTAAAGTTTAGGCTTCCTGTGTAATTTATTCCTAGATCGTGTACTGAATTAAGTGTCTGGACTTTACTTTTGTTAAGTAAAGTTGGGGTTCATAGGGGTGCTTTCCAAAGTGCATGATCCCGAATTTGTGGAGGTTAAATGGTAATTGCCACTTTTCGCTCCAGATAGTTTGGTTATTGAGATCATCTCGAATCAGGGGTACACTTTCACTTAGAACCTCAGGCTTATAGCTGTATACTATTTTGAGATCATCAGCATATAAGTATGGTTTCCCAGATTTTATGATGTTACATATATCGTTTATATACATGAGAAACAAAAGTGGGCCTAATACACTTCCCTGGATGACGCCACTAGTTATTGGTCTAGGTAATGAGAGACAGTCATTGTACTTTACCATTTGTTTACGTCCCTTTAAGAATGAAACAAACCATGAATAGAGTGGGTTGTTGATTCCGAAGGACCGTAGTTTGGCTAGTAGCCGTTTGTGTGGAACCTTATCAAAAGCTTTCTTAAAGTCTAAAAATATGACTGATACAAGGAGTCCATTGTCTTGTTTCAGAGTTATATCATTCATGTAGTCCACTAGGCATGTATCACATGATCTGGACCTAAGAAATCCATGTTGGGAGACCGAGATGAGATTATTAGTAATTACATGTTGGACTAACTCCACGTTCTAGCATGCTAGCCGGAATACCATCTGGTCCATCAGTGTAGGAGTGTTTCAGTGTACTAATTGCCTTAGAGATATTCTGTACATTGAAGTCTACGTTAGTAATCTCACAGGCAGATGCTGTGATAAGTTCTGAATCATTAAGTGGTTTTTCATCAGTTAATGAGGAACAAAAGTGTTCATTAAATAGTTCCGTAACAAGTTTAGGATCTTCGTATACTTGTTTGTCTTTAATAAATATGTTTCCTCTCGACTTAGAACGTTTAAGTTTATTTTGAAAGAGTGTGGTGAGTGCTGAGGAGTTATTACTAAGTTCGACAGCACGTTTTTCCTGTTCGATTGCTTTTTGCGTACTTATTGCGTCTGTCTGGACAAGTATTTCTGTCATCGTTACTAAAGAGGAGAAGTCATTAGAGTTGTGGAAGCGAGTACAATGTCTCTGCAGACGTCTTCGTGTACCGACCGGTATATACAGATCTTTAGAAAACTTAGGTCTCCAGTACTCTAAAGGTGCGATTTTGTTCATGATACTTTCGATGTTGTGATAAAATATATTGGTTAGTGTGTCGGTATTGTTTGCAGTAAAGAATGTTCCCCAGTCAGTGCTTCTTAGGTAATTGTGAAAATTATTCCAATCTACCTTGCGATAGTTTCTACGAAGGGTTACATTTTTACGTCTACCGTTTGTGTTTTTTATATTAAGGCTACATACGACAGTGTTATGATCACTACCTGGGAACGTTTTTCCAATATACACAGTATTGGGGGTGAGGCCACTGGTAAAGACTAAGTCCAAGATATTTTGATGTCTGGTAGGGCTACTAACATATTGAGTCCACTGTCCTAGTTCTAGACATTCAATAAATGATTCATAACGTTTCGGAGCTTTGACTGGAAACCAAGAAATTTCAGGCATGTTGAAGTCACCACAAATGAGCTTGCCTGTGAATGGAAGGGATGATGCTAGTGTGAATACCTCTGATAATACTGCTATTTCACCTATTGCCAAGTTAGGTTGCTGGTAGATACAGCCGAACAGTAAGGTAATGGAATTTGATGGCTTTAAAACAATCCACACCGAGTCCTTCAGTTTGTTTAGTTCAGGTATATCGCATAGTAGTGAGTTTAAGCTAGAGTGAGCATAAATAAGGCACCCTCCGCCTTGTCCTTTCAATCTATCGCTTCTATATAGGAGGTAGTTATCAAGAGATATACTTAGATCGGAAATATTACTGTTAGTCCAAGCTTCAGATATCATTATAAGTGATGGCTGATATATGGAAGCAAACAGAGCTAAATCGGTCTTTTTATTGCAGATCGACCTAGCGTTGATAAGACACATATTAAACAAGTGGCCTACTAAGCTAAAGTGAGTGAGAGTATCTCGATTAAAGATGTCATGATCCTCGCGTGAGTGATCTATGTTTGAAGTAATGGATTGAGCGTTTTTCAATAGCTCTGTATTTTGATAGCTAGAGTTACTGGGGCATGTATCAAATGAGCTAGTGAAGTTGCTTGGAGAGTTTATCCAGGAGGAAAGGGTGGGAGTACTTTCTGATGCGAACTGTACGGGGGAAGCGAGTTTATGTTCCGCACTTGGTTTGAAATGACTAGGGCTATATGCTTCAACAGGGGTGCAACTAGGGGCCTTATTCCAAAAAAATCTGTTACATGTTGACTGTAAAGTGTACTGTTATTTGCAAGACAGTTTTGATGGTTAAGCTCGTAGCCTCTGTTATAACTATTTGCGCCAGTGCGAGCATGAGGGGGGTCTAATGCTCGTAACTGGAAGTGGTTACGACTGTTGTTATATATGGAGGCCGTCTTCATGTGATGGGTTGATACTGGGAAGTTCTCATTCTGAGAGTAATTACAATTGTGATTCTGGGGAATGTACATAGGGTGTGGGGTGAGGAACCTGTAATTAAATAGCGATCACGTTGCACATTACTTTGGGTTTCGGACACGTTATACAGTATGTATTTGCCCCCCTGCCCCAATACCTGGCAAGCTAACATTCCGGCAATCAGAGACTGTGCTATTTCAACAGACTGGTCGGCCAATGCAGTTCGACCGATTGAAGACAAATGAGATCAGTTTAAAGCCACAATCGAATTTATGACATAACTGTACATCCCATGGTCAACATGTATGCTATCACATTACCCTTCATAGATTAACAAAGAAACCTGAAATCTGCTTAAGTGTAGGAAACACTTCTGGGACTTATTCTTATTAACGGGCAACGGATGAATGGGTGGGAATACCGAAAAATCTGAAATATAAGTAAAAGGATCATAGGTATATGTTGCACCACATACGAAAAATATTTGGCATGTGATGGCCGTATCTGTCCTAAACGATTGTTTCCGCACATTAAATGTAGAACAAGTCGTGGTGATGATGTTCTTCTATTATTGTTGCACGGAAATTCAGATATACTAGCTGAATCAGACGTGGCCGAAGCTGAGACCTTATCGAACTGTTTCAGTGATGTCTACTCTACGGGTATTGTTAACAATACTTGTCATAATCACACCATTGATAGACCAGCTATAGGACCTGCACATGTGACTGAGGAAACAGTTCTTCAGTTGATCATTAATCTTAGACCTGGTAAGATACCGGGCTCTGGTGGGTCACATCCACGATTGCTGTCATCTCTCACAGACACTATTTCTGGACTACTCACTATGCTGTTCAACATGTCCCTTTCCCACACTCACCTCCCCAAGGTTCGGAAAGATGCTATAGTTAGTCCTGTATTTTGATACGGAAAGAGACAGATCGTGTATAATGACCGATCTGTCAGTCTAACCAGCATATTAGTTAAGTTATTCGAAGAGATAATTCGGGTTAGATTACAGCAGTACCGAAAAAAGCAACCAATTTACCCAATATGGCAACTGCCAAAAGGCATTTTCAAGTTAAACGAAGATGAAACACTTAGTAAAATACTTCGCGACATCACTGGATTAGTCAATTTCATGATCTTTAAGCACCTTAAAGATAAATAAATCGCCAACACGAATAATTCTGTAAGTCGTCGACATCGGTGTCGGTCTCATTAATTTTACTGTGCACAATAGCTGAAGGCTCTTGGTCGTGCATGTGAGCCAGACCACGAGAGGATAGCCGTGCTACACATACTTGGCAAATACTAGCCAGTTTAGGTTAAATGCCTCTCAACTTACCAGCATCTTACCCAACCTATCTTAAATCTCCTTCAGTCCTGAACTCCGGTTTGATTGGGTTTGTGTTGTTACCATCATATAGATGTTACGGACAAAGGCATCGTCAAACCCTAAATATCTGTGACACCTTTAGTCGTGAGCCCGTAAGGGCATCAGTCCTCAACGATACTATCCTTGACAGCGAACATATTGTAGTGGACGCCACTCACAAGGTTGGTTGTGAGTAGTGTGTAGCGGAACGTGATATCGAAAATGCAATGGTTATCGAGCAGAGTGAAGGGCTTCTGTGCGTCTAAAGTATGGCGTTGGCAGAACGCTTGATGACCGGTTGTAACGTTAGTATTGATCAACCAATTAACAGTTTCTATTCACAATTGCTTTAAACAAACGATGGGTTAAGATTTAGACTTGTAACAGAATGCCTACAACCCATTCCCGTCCCTCCTAGTGTGGTGTGCGCTAATGATTTCGACAGATATAAGTAGTCTGCAATATCAGTCGAAAGTGAAATGTCTGGAGGCAGAAGGCTAAGGAGATCGGAGGGAAGAGAACGAGGATTATTGATGTGGGAACGAAAGAACAACGAAGTCGAGACGACTGATTGACATTTTGCAGAAAGAACAGTCAAGTTTGAGACAATTAATTCACATTTTGTAAATGACAAATTTACTGTGTGGTTCTCAGATTTTACTAAGATGTTCTGTAATTTTGTGTACAAATACATTCGATTGTCCCCACTTGTGTGTCTGATCTTTCCTTGAATACGTCACCTAAAGTTGTGGAGACCACATCTTGGTAACAGGTCCCAGGATTGTCTTCAGGATTTTATTTGCTAGTGGATTTTGAACTTGCCTCATATACTCTTCGACCTCATGGTCTGGTAAAAAGCGAAAGAGAGGGCATTGCATTTCCAAGATCATTTCTTAATATTCTAAACATGTGAAGATGACACAGGTATTCGGAGTTAGACAACGTCTTTACCCGTAACATCTTTATAATCGAAGTATAGCAACCCAGTTAAATCAGAAGTCAGAAATGAAGGGATTCGAAGTTAAATTTGAAAAGTTATCGATATGTTGAGAAGCGCTTTATCTAAGCTGGCTAGCAGTTGAAGGAATGAATAACATGGCTTACCCTCTCGTGATCGGATGCGGATGCGCGTCAGAGCGCCCACAACTAGACGTGTTCAGTAGAGCTAATGAGGTCAGCATCAATGTCGAAGACATACAGAACTATTGATTTCCGGGGATTTGTTTACTGCTATAAATGAAAAACCGACCACCGCTTATTTTGAATTAAGACAGAGGAAATAAGTTTAGTTTCTCAAGCAGCTCCACGTTATTTAACATGGACGTGATTACACATATTAAGTTAAAAGAGAGGAAAACGATTTGGTCTTTCATTTATGATTATGAAAATTGTCACAGACAGGATATAGTTCCTGAAACATAAACATAGCTGACGTCATCAGTAGATGATACTGAACATAGTTCTAAGAAGTTTGTAGCAGTAAAGAATAAAAGAATCAAGAAAAATATTTATGTGAAATTAAGGAAACAGTAACCAGCCAACCTTAATGGTCAGTGTTGAACAAACATTTAGGGCTGCAACTACTTTTGCGTTCAGAAATAAAAGTAGTTCATAAACGACTTCGAAAATCACATGAACGGTAAATGACTCCATATTTCATATTACGCGGCACAGTAAGATTGGTTAGTGTACAGCTAATTTTTTATTCAAATAAGAATGAAAGTTGGTTTGCTTATTTACCATAGGCTTCATTGATTTCAAAAGCTATTGAGTCTTGCCTTGTGTTTAAATTCTTAGTCAATCGCAAACGGTCCTGTTACGGGTTATCGTGCTTGCTTGGTTCAAGGTTGTGCACTTATATCCTCGAGAATGGTAGGTTCCTGCGTTTATTTTACATAACGTCCACAACAGGCCGACCAATTAACAGAGGAACAGATTGCTGAGTTTAAAGAAGCCTTTTCCTTGTTTGATAAAGATGGTGATGGTACAATCACCACTAAAGAATTAGGTACAGTCATGCGCTCCTTGGGGCAGAATCCTACAGAGGCTGAACTACAGGATATGATCAATGAAGTAGATGCTGATGGTAAGACCACATTAGTTGAGTCACGAGCAATTTAAGGTAATGGTACAATCGACTTCCCTGAGTTCTTAACAATGATGGCCAGGAAGATGAAGGATACAGACAGTGAAGAAGAGATTAGAGAGGCATTCCGCGTTTTTGATAAAGATGGAAATGGATTCATATCTGCTGCTGAACTCCGGTTAGTTTGCAACTATTAAAACTTCATTGCGGGCGCATATTATTTTTATAATATGTAAATCTAAAGACGAATCGCGTTAGACACAAGGAAATCTACGTTTTTCTGATAACTTTGCACATTGCTACATTAAACTTCTTTTAGTCTATCTCAGTTCCATGGAAATTCGTGATTGTCAAGCACAGAACAACCGTTGTATATGCGCTCTCCCGTATACTAAACATGCTCTTCATGGTTCCTAGGTGAGGCTAATTTATGGACGACCTTTGAACAATGCTAGAGTGACCTTGAGATTTCCGCCTTACTGCGGTTGTGTGGAATTTATGTTAGTGTAAAAGATTAGGATTGAGATTTAAAGTTAAACGTTAGGGTTAGGAATTAGGTTTAATGTTTCCATCACGAACTGACATCAGCTATAATGCAAAATGGTATTCAGCCAAGTGAGCGGATGGATTTCGCGTCATAATTCAAGATCTAGGATCTGACCAGTTCGTCCATAAATTTTAGTCCCGCCGAAGTTAGTGTTGTAAAGGTGGGGTCTTTCTTTTAACTAATTATGGTAGTGAACCTGAAATGTATGGATGATTCTACTGCTTTAACCATACTTTCAAAAGTTAAGTAAAGATGAAAATGGATACGAGGTCAACTCACTCATATTAAGTCGTTTGCGGCTGAAGAGAATGCAAAGAAATGTAACGAGTTTATCATATTTCCCGAATATTGTTCTTGGTTAATTTAAAAGTCAGTAGGGCTTCACAGCTTGTAGTTTTGTTTAGAGTCATCACTGTCAATTCAGACCAAGAGGCGTAAATTCACACGGGTTAAAATTATTCTGAAGTCTCTAATTATGCCACTCGATTCCCCATTTGTCTACTCCAGTTTAGACTGCACCTAGAGCTGGGCTTAACTGAGGGCGAAATTCCTAGCGTCGTGATAGTATTCCATGTTATGTGTTCTAGTTCGTGTCGGGTAATGGAGGCCATTTAAAAGCGGGATTGATTTTACAGTCAAGTTTGTGCAGTTACTCTTTCAATCCGTCTCCCGATCTATTTAAAGTAGTATTCCTCTTGATGTTTTTCTTGCTAACAATGTAAACATTGACTTTGTAGCTATATGCGTCATATACTAAGTTGACACTAGCTGACATGTTTTTATGATTTTACAGTGGCATGAGAGTGTCTAGATAAGGTTCTAACAACGTATTTGTCAGTCACTATGTCGCTTTAGAACCAAACTGTGGTTTTAAATTATGATTCCCAATTACATTAGCAATCGTAACGTCAATAGCCTGTTGTTTTCGATATATTTTGTTCTAGTTATCATCGCATTTCAGTGTTACTGGAAGCGATTACATAAGTTTGTGGCACAAAATAAGTTTGTCATTTCTGCTTTCCAGGAAGAAAATAAGGGTCTTTGCTACTAATCTTATGACAAGGACTGGTTTCCGATCTTCTTAGTCATGATGAAATACTTTGAGTAATTTTTTAAAAATGTAGTTGTAATCTCCATATAATCCGTCAAGCTCAGCCCACAAACCTTGTCCATTTTGTTGATAGCGTTTCTACGTTCGAAGCGGTGTTTATTTGGTTTTTTCAACTTGCTACTGGTAGTACAAACCTATTTATCAACCCTCCAGTCTTATATCCTTTAATAAACTATTAGGCTCTTGTTTCTATGCGGTTACCTGTAGACCATCAAAGTTGTTTAGCTGTTACTATTTAGAACATTGACAGCATCATAGTGGTAAGATGTACTGGATGAAATTATCCACAAGAGGAGTTTCAAATTCTAGTTCCTTTCGTCGAAGGTATTGGAGGCAGAATGATCCGAATTTACTCAAAGTTTTACACATCAACTAGTCTTCAATGCCACTCCACAATAGGTCTTGTAACATTTTCCAGTTAGAAATACTAGTGAAGAGAATAGAACTCAAATCCTAAGTTGCAGCACAGCATCTACACGGTAATAGTTTCAGTTCATACGGTGCTTTTAAAGATGTAAATGTTACTTTCCGGCTAATCATACCATGAAATAATATTTCCTAAGGTGTCTAGAAAGGAAAACAGATTACATACTTCTCGTGAACTAAGCATGGCCACAGGGTCCCCCGAATAACTACTTGATGCTAATCACGCGGCATTTTTGCAAGATCTCTACCTGTTAGCTCCATTCACCGAAGGCCTTACTACCGGAGATAGAAATCCATGTAACTAGGTAAGGTGCGTTACCTTTAAGGTCAACATTCTCTAACTTCAATTGTAAAAAACCAACATTGCCACAGATACTGGTTGTTTGTGGGAGGCGGCTTACTACCGGCGAATCCCATTACAATCATTAAGTTGCTGCATCTAGCCTTACCATTCGTCAACCGACCTGTCTGGCATGGGAGGATTTACAACAACTGTTCTAGCCAATATATATCAATCGGGTCATTACCATAGTTTAACCCTACTACCGTGTCAAAGTAGCGGATTGTTTAATAGAGTAAAAAATGTTGACGTCCAATATATATATATATATATAATGGACAAGTAAAATTAGAACATAAGTTGTAAGATAAAACCTTATTCTCAAGATTTGCACAAAGCAGAAGTATGAATACATTTTTAACCCCGTTACCGGCCATAAGCGACGTTACCGCACAATATTAACTGGGTCATGTACAATGATGTGGCGAATGAGTTTTTGCTGTAGGCAAGTCAGTACAGTATACAATACTTGTTAAGGATTACAAGGGTTTCACATCTAACCCAATTTGAACAAAGATATAGTCAGTCGAAACGGAATTTTCTCTGACAGGCGTCTGTAGATGATCAGGTGAATATATTTCTGGATTAAATTAATATGAGTACTGGATAATTTCAAGTGACTAAATCACCACCTAACGTGAGCAGTGTAACGTTATGTCCATCAACCAATGACCACGCAAATAAAACAGTTTTCTGAAAACTGTTGTATATGTGGAATATCTACCAAAAATGCTAACCCTATCGTATGCCCTTATACATTTTCTACAGACATGTAATGACTAACTTGGGCGAAAAGTTAACTGATGACGAGGTCGATGAAATGATACGTGAAGCTGATATAGATGGTGATGGTCAAGTAAATTATGAAGGTAAATTCAGTATTATTTGTCTATTTTTTAGTTTAGTGGTTGGGTTCTTGTAGATTTAGTTGTTTTTACGTCTTAATGTAGTTATTTGGTATTGTTAGTAGTTTGTTTATGTTTCACCTATTTCATAGGTGTTTATTTATGTTGTGCATCGTATATATATATTTGTATACATATATATATATATGTTGTTGAAATTTTGCAATTTCATTGTTATCTTTTTTACCCTATATATCTGCGGTGCGTTTTCATGTTCACCTACGACTTATCTGATGGTATTCTCATGTGATGCCTTTGTCCTATCCGCTATCGTCTCAAAATTTACCTACTTCTGTGAACTACATCAACAGAATTCGTGAAAATGATGACGGCGAAATGAGAATACTAAAATAATACATCAGAACTAAACATTCTCATCACACTTTCAGCTGAATGCTCATTTTGAGCAAATGAATGTCTGTAAAGCAATCTTGTGATTGGCGTGTTGAGTCGCCCATTGTATACGCATGTCTTGTTTACAAACTACGTAATTGATTATACTGTTTGAGTTTTCCTGGTTTTTAATGCTCTGGGCTATTTTTTGTCTGTTTTTCCCCAGAAAATTCAAAATGTATGCCCCTCCCCCCACTTAAAACAATAAAGCCCTTACTGCTCACTTTTTGCATATATATATATATATATATATATATATATATATAAGCCTCATTTTTTTAGGCTTTCTATGTGATGTTGAATTAACCTATGTTAAGATTTTCCGTAGACAGTAATGATTGTTTGTTCTATCTAATACGTTTTCACAATGCTTTCGCTCGATTGGGATATTATATAGGTCTTTGGAGTTTCTAAATCAACCATTTAAAAATTTTTTTGTCGAATATAGAAATTTTGATTCGTATTTATCATTTTCCGATAAAGCTAAAGTGGTAATTATTATAGTAGTAAAATGAAAGTCTTCCGTGTTATGTACTGCATCGTTTCACAGGAAGGTTTAGGGGTCTTTCTATGATTCAAGTTGAGCGTTATCGGTTTGTTTTTGTAGTAACAGTAATCCACACTACCTAGGTCGGCTTAACTTTAGTATGCAATTCTATTTTTACTTATTTAAGTAGAAAGTAATTTGAAAAATCCCTTCCTGTCACATTATTCTGTCTCATCCTTCGTTGTTTCACAAATGATAATGCATGCATATGTCGTATTTGTTTATTTTTCCAACTAAGTATAATTCCTTCATTAGTTTACCTATTTCGCTTGGGAAAAATGTAGTACCGTGGTAGTTTTGTGGTAGATGTCAACTTTGGGGATATTCTTTGTTATAATTGCCTATTCCTATTTTCAGAATTTGTTACAATGATGACGACAAAGTAACCTGAAGTAGTTTATACAAAATATTATCATTCCTGGTATCTCCACTAGAAGAAGTGAATTACCGTCGCCAAAAAAACTTCGTACACGTTAAGACACTTGTTGACAGTGACTTGTAGGAAAGCCTGATTTATATAAATATAAATATATACATATGTATACGCATGTCATCTTGTCATTTTCACACGTTTCCTTGATTAACTTTACCCCTCCACACATATACGTTTCCTCGCTTTACCATCTCACGAGGTAATTGTTCACGTTCATTCTTTTCGTCTTATTATTATTACGATTTATTCTTTTAAACATCTTTAGTTATTTTACTCATCAGATGTTTGTGGTGAGAATGGTTTTCCTTTGTTTTCCTCTTGAATTTTACTTTCTCTTGCTCTTTGCATTCCAATGATTGAGTTTGTTACTGTGCCATGACGTTATTGGTGTATATGCATACTTCTTTGTTTTTCTATCCCCTAAAAGAAAAAACTGTACTATTTTCCTCTTGATATAATGTCTGATTATCGCATCAATGAAAAAAAAGAATGAATAACATATTAACTGTTGAAATGTGCACTATAATCCTTCCTGAATTAAGTTCATAAATGAAGTCAGTTTGCTCACTTATATCTTTCTTCTCTAAAATCCTAATATTTGTTTCACCGTTAAAAGGTTTTTTTAAATTAGTTCATCTATTCCTGGGAGCTAAGTAGTAATTTTATTAGTGAATGAAACCTAATAATAATTTTCTCAAAGCCTTTCCAGATAGTTCGTTTCAGCCGTCACATCCCTTTAAGTAGGTCTCATCATTAAGCTAAAAAATATTCTATAGATATCTGTTTATTGTCGGGCTAATGCTTTGCTAAAAAACCCATTAATTCAGTGGATAGAGCTTTCTAAACAGTCAGTCGAATAGATGTCATTTGAAGCCATTGTGTTGTTAAATGGGGCTGTCTACTTAGCGCGATTCATCAGAATTATTTTCATTGAATCAGGTTTATATGTTCCTCCTTGAAATATAATTGCTAGTTACAATGTTTTAATTCTGTTTCAAGCGATCACCACCACCAAAGCTTCACCTTTTGGACCACGTGTTCCAGTTGATAGGTATTATATGAAATCACGTCTCGATCTAAATTTGATCTACGATCTTAGAGTAATTAGTAACTGTTGATGAGGTTTTGATAATGAGCAGAAAGTTATGTTTGTTTGTTCCATAAATTTCTATCATAGACAGTTTCTGTCCAATATTTAGTAGCGTGACTATTTCTAGTCGGTTTTAGCATGGTTATTTGGTTTTGCATGTTCACTATGCCTCGTGGACCTTGTTTTACATTATTGCCAATTGTAACGGTTTTTCCGTTTGCTTTTATTATATACACAATGTCAAAAGCTTATTTTAGCCAGAGTAATCTCTGTATAAGAAAATTGAAATATATCCACTTATTGAATGCTGGTCGGCGGCCTATGCTCCATTGTGGAGTAACAGGCGTAAGTAGTAGTAGTAGTAATTGAATTTATCATAAAGGCAGCAGTGATTTAATGACTAAGTTTCTACTAAGTTGCTTTATATCAGGATAATAGTCACATAAAGATTCAACTCGCTATACACTACTTTGTAAGTGACTTGAGGAGACCTCGATGAAATCCAGTCATGTCATTTAATGTGAACAGGAATTTTAATTTACTCACATTTGAGGTACTCGTGCTTCTGTCTTTGAATATTGTTCTATAAAAGTCGTAGCGTTTTATCTTAAGTATTGAATTAAGCTTTTTGAACTGAAATGGTCTAATATTTCTTATAAGTACTCAAAGGTATTATGTTTGTGCAAGGAATTAACTTGGTAACATATTGTCGATCTATTCATTTTTATGTGGTGTACTGAATAGCGTCAATATAATCCATTTCATTACTTAGGCTTCGTAGTTAGAACTACAAATCTCATTTTTCTGTTAAGCTTTTTAATGATGTGGTGTTAAGGTAATTTGCTAGCATATGTATTTCAACTTCATCACATTTTCGAAGACTTGAACTTGTTCATCATAACGATATGGGATAGTTAATCGCGTCTAATATTCTATGGGCTCCAAAAATAAAATTTCTGAGGATATAAATTGTTTAGTTAAGTGTAAAATATTAAGGTATTCGCTTCAAAAGTATTGACAATCCGTTAGATCAATGTGTTGTAATTAGTTTGTGTCTATTTTAACGACTTCCTAGGTTAATCGGTTACTGTCGCATTAATCTTTGTTGCTATGTTTTAGTGATTCATTAAGATTCTATTCCCTTAATTTCATTTCAATGTGGGCACCAGAAAATTAAATTGAGATCACAAATGAGTTACGGAGTAAATCAACTGAGTATCTTAATATAATAATCGTCCACTTGTCCACACGATAGGCGAGATTCGTTTCTTATGATTGTATCTGTCATATGGCTTGATTCATTTAGAGAAGAAAAGAACTACTATTAACACAGTAATTACTTTTTTAACGCTACATAAATCCCTGTGATGCGGATCGTGATGTATCTTATTTAAGTTGTAAATTATGAAACGCTTTTGCTAGCTTTGTGAGAGGGGTATGTGAGTTCTACAGCATTAAGAATTTTCTAACGAGTATCATTCACCAAACAATCACCTTTAAGTTTTGTTCAACATTTGTATAAAAATAGTACTTTTCCCTGTCCTATTTAATCGTCACCAGTGGCTAAGGGAGATAACCAATGTTTTATTGATGGAGTTTGTGTACTTTTTTGTGCGCTTTTTTGTTCTAGCAGTGATATACATCTCCAAGCTTTGTGGGAAGGGATGTATTTAAGAGGTAAGCATTACTACTCTAAACAACGTTAACGGTCAAAACTAATTCAAATAGCACTTTAGACATCATCATTAGTGTCAGTGGATTAAGAATTAACTTTATTAATGTATGTATTCACATATGTTGTAAAATATGCTACGGATAAATTAGGGCTTCAAATGAATACACACCGTTCAAAGTTGCTATACTTCGGATCAGCGTTATTAAAAGACAGTGGCAAACTCATCACTTGTTAGAAATTAAAAGGGATAGGTAGAAGTCTGTGGGACCACTACGTGTTTCGTGCTGTCCAATCTAAAGTGGTCATAGTCAATTATAGTAACTACGCGAGTTGTAAGGATATTATGCATCGATTGTTCTATCACTTCGTGGAAGTGTTTGTTGCTTTAAATCATACACTAGCTAACCTTGCACTGTAAGGTGACCTGTGGAGCACACGTAATTTTTATTGTAATCACAGCTGTACCACCTAAATTAACAGACTACTTTTACCGGTGGTATCGATTTATTGGGTCTAAATGACACGTGTAACGCAAACAGTAAAAAATTATAACAGCTTTAGGTCACGTGCTGAGACTACTCATAGCAGTTTTCCCCACTTAACCAACTACTTAGCTGATGTGATTGACTAGTATATTGTGATGACAGCAGTCAATATATATTATAAACATAATCTTAGTTCCTCCAGATTCCACTGTAACATTATTGATGGTTTGAGTTAGCATCATGGCGAGGAACCTCGGGGTAATTGCAGCGTTGTGCTAATTGGTAGATTAAAAACAGTAAACTTAAATGCAATTCAGTATGCTTTTTCGACAGTTGGATAGTACAAAGTAATTGCAAATATTTTTTATTTTTATTCTCTGCAACAATACACATCATATTACTATGAGAATTTGCGTGTCAAGAAACCTGTAAAGTAGTTAGTATCACTCGTGGTTTGAGAAAAGATTTCTTATCATTCCAATACCGCTCATGTGATTTCGAATCAATAAGTCTCACACTATATGATGTTATTTGATTCATTAATTAAGTTTAAAAAAGCTGACAGTTGCACATGTGAAATATAGCTTGATACGAATTGGTTTAGATAAGAAGAATGAATTATTTAGGGAAGGATGAATTTACTTAGTGAGAGAAATGAACAGAACTGTTAAAACACAAGATACTTGTTTGATCGTAGTGAGAGATTCGTTGTAGAGTTCGCGTGCACCATAAGAGCTACTTCACGGGTCTATTGAGCTGGTATTCGCTTTCTACCAATAAACAACCATTATTTTATCAAGTAGTGCTCTGTTTGTCTTCAGTTAGTATGGTTGGTCCTGTATTAGTGTTTTCAGAATCCCCATTATGAAACAGATCATGGCGAATTGATTATCGGGTTTGTTAAGAGGATAGTTAGTGCGTGCGATACTTTTTCAGGTTCAGCTCGTAGATATGGGCGTTAACGAAGGGCAGATCAGTGGTGATATTGGTTAGGCTTTTCTGACTATAAGCTTACTTATGAATTTTAGTTTTTCAAGATGATAGTTTCCGCTTGTCAGTGAAGAACGTCCACTGAGGTTAACTCCAATTTAAGTGGTCCCACTAAGACTACAAATTAGCTTTCACACTGTACATCGAAGATGAAAGTAAAATGTTCAGTTCTTTGCTATCATGCGACCTTAACGACATATTCTAGGATACTGTAAACTTGAAAGTTTTCCAAGCTTAGGGTCATCATACTTTAAGATTATTGGTTCCCTTGATATTCCAGGCTACTTGGCGAAATGACATGAGACCGCAGTAGACTGGATTTTATACCTACCTAGGTTTGGGCCCCCCAAATGTCCGGGTGTGGCCAAGGATGGGTAGAGTCCACTCCCCCTCTCGAAATGCTGTCACGTAGACATGCGTATACAGCCACTACCAGAGAAATCCTACCTCGCGTCGCGGGTGTTGTTCACGAAACTGAGAGGAAGAAAAGCGAGTTTTCGGTACTTTAACCGGGTCACCGACCACCATGAGACTTCATCTCCTAAAGCTGCTTTACTGTCTTGTGGATTAGACCTGTAGGTCAAGAACTCAGGATGTGACTACTTAAGGAAACCACCTGCTTCAGTTTAGGTTCTCAGGCATTATTCCAACTCTCACACAAATCAATGATAACTACTGACCTTATTCTTATTGTGTGGCACGTATGTATTTTATGCTCCCTTGTACCAATGTCAGTGTGCTCAAATAGATAAATAAATTTGGGCTTTTTGGGAATGGGTGGACTCAATCAGTCAGTCACAACGTAGAACTTCGTACGAACGTACATCAGTTCGAATTGCCATACCACATTAGCACAGAGATGCAGTTGTCCATTCAAATCCCATAGTGGTAAAAGTAGTAAAAGTACAAGCATTATTGTGAAAGATTAGGGTTTGAAGATGTTATTGAAGGAGTATAATCCAGTGAAAAAAATTTGAAAAGAGAAAAAAGAAAAGATTAGAATTTGGCAGAACACAAAGAGTGGATGCACCTTCGCCATTGCAAACGATGTTGAGCCATGTCATTCAAGGTCTCTAACCATCGATTGCTATCATCTCGCGAATCCCAACCAGGTAGTCTACGCCTATCAACATGACTCAGTCCAATTGTCAGTGATTTCATGGATTTGTGCTACGTTTTGTTCTGGCCGCCCCTAGCTTTCTTCCAACCTACTCTTACACCATGAAACATTGCATTTCGGGGCAGTCGGTGGTTGGGCATACGTAACATGTGTCCTAGCCATCTCAACTGATGAAGTCTCACTACTTCAATCGATTTGCCATCCGTACCTAGTACCCGTTTCCTAACAACTGCATTACTCACCCGGTGCTATCAGGATATACGAGCAATGCTTCGAAGACACCTATGATGGGCGGACTAGGATATTATCCAGTATGTCGCAGGTTTGATATGAGTCAGCTACTTTTTTAGCCTGGTAGTAATCACTAGTCCTTACACGTAATATGCCTTAAGGTTGTATGTATCTGTACTGTAAATGATTTATATTGAAAATAAACAAACGATACGTTCAGTTACCTAGATTTCAACAAAACAGTTAAATAAGCACAATTATTCAACATGAAAGTGTTTATAATCGTTGGTTAAGATGTAAACAATTATTGGTCAGTCGTATAGAAATGGATGATAGGAATCTAGATCACGCGATACAATTCACTATACTCGATAAATTGTTTCATTACACACGAATCATAATGTTACTCTGTAATAGGAATTGATCAAAAAGTACTTATTTAAGGGTGTGCTATATTGTTCTCATGATCTCAATTAAAAAAAAAAACGTGATTTTTTTCTGGTAATCTAGTGATCAAGGCAAAATATGATGTCATATTATAAAGAGATGATAGAATTTTAGTACAAACAACTTAAAGTGATCAGTAGCAAAATAGGAATCCAAGGTTGTCAGTTTTATGTTGAATGTAAAATTAGAAATTGTTGATTTACTAGTGGTTATCAGGAGGATTCATTGTTGTCTCAGTTTGTGAAGCTTAATGACTTTAAGATCTACACAAATATAGTTAATCAGTGACAATATCAACTGAATGTATCCGCATCCCAGCGCCCGTAAATGAAGTGGTAAACTCTATAATGTGTGTTATGTGAACGTTGTCTTTGGAGCATAGGGTAAAAAATAGTTCGAAACCTTAATAGCTAAAACATGAATGATAATCGAGGCTAGCTACCAAGCTAATTAATCTACTCGAATATAAATTCAATAGAAACTTCATACACTTATCCCAAGACTTTCATTGTTTCTGTGTTTGATATGATGATCTAAGGAGTATAAGATTTCTTAAATGATTAACAGATTCACAAAACCCCTTCTGATTATAATCATATGCTCACTAGTGACTGACTTCAAGATACATGTCCTGGAGTTCTAGTGGGAAGCAGTGATCAGTGGAGTTCAACCACGTCTGTTATGAGATAACAACTCACTAAAGACAGTTGGTGAACGGCTGCTCAAACTTCGTGGATTGGTTAAAGTTAGACATTAACACCGTTGGATGCCGGCTCAGTAGTCTATCAATTAAGTGCTCTGGCGCGAGACTGGTAGGTTCGAATCTCGCGAGTGCGGGATCGTGGATGTGCACTGATGAGGAGTCCCACAATAGGACGAAACGGCCGTCCAGTGCTTCCAGGTTTTCCATGGTGGTCTAGCTTCAATTGACTCATGATTTCAACTATGAAACATACTGAAATCTCCACAAAACCCCTGATAACAGATCAATATTGTGTTTTTACAAGATGCAACTTATCAGTCTTAAACTGAATGAGTAGTACGATGTCTAATTTTTATTATTATTCGAGAAAGACCTACAATCCAGTATGAATTGACATGTACTTGCTTCATTCAACAAGTGAATAATAAGATGAAATACAACGTGGCGATCAGTCAACCATTATTCGCACTTTAGATGGATTATATATAATAATGGGATTCAAGGAATGCATTTCGTTCTATTTGGAACCTATCAGCTGAATTTACTTGTATCCTACAGTTGATGTATTACGTTCAAATTTGAAACCAATACTTCTAGCTTCTGAAGTCAACACATCCGCTGACATACTCAGTCCACATAACCAATAACTTCCTCAATAGTGAGATTCGAATCCTTATCAATAAACACCATTAAAACTGTTATATCATAGCGAAGATTAAACTATGGGTAACTTCTGAGAGCTATTAATTGGCTAATATTATACATATATTGTCACTGTGTAACTATTAAGTAGCTAGATTATGTATATTTATATTCCTCGTATTATAATAGACTGACTATCCTTAAGTTATATTCAGTTTATTAATAAAAGTCTCACAATCACAGCCACTTTTTGTCTTGATCTTGTACAAATGTTATTTCCTATTTTGTGGCATGAAGTGGTCTGGTCACTTACTCTACTTATGTCTATTACCTTTACTGGAGCATAGGCCGCCCACCAGCATTCTCCAACCCACTCTGTCCTGGGCATTTCTTTCTAGTTCTACTCATATCTGTGTCTCCATTTCTCGGCGTAATGTATTCTTTGGTCTTGAGGATTCTAAGTGAAGGCTTACCTTGTGATGCAGTTGATAAATAAACTTATGTATCAATTGTCTTAGTCTTTTTTCGGAACAAATGATGTACAAGCTATCGATTTCTAAACATATTCACTAACAATCATTTCTTGTATTGTTTATCTGAATCTTTTCATTGATGTTTATGACTGCAATTATTCAGTCTCTCATTGGCATCCTATGCGAATTGCCTGAAGTCACAAGCATTATAAGCAAAGATGGATGATGGTTAGTAGTGGAATACAGAACATGTGTTCCGTCCTATTTTGAGACTCCTCAGCTGGATGTACCTGCATCCCAGAGTTGATGTTCACTTCGAGACTCGAACCCAGAGAGTCTGTATTAATCAGAGGTACTTCGTGATAGATATAATGAAACTTGTTAAAGTTTAGTTGCTTTAAGGATTTTATTAGTTTTCCAGACTTAATTTAATAGACATCGCGGAGGAGGATTTATGTGATTAGTCAATCTATTAAAGTTTTTGACAGGTTGTTTTAATTGTAAATCGAAAGAACAACCACATCTAAATTCGTTTATGTAGACATTAGGAATTCGATCATTTTAATTCAGTAAGGATGAAAATAGACTTTTGGAAGTTCTGAGATTGTCCTTCATTAGAGTATAGGGATTTAAAGTTGAGATCAGAGGTTTAGGAATATAGTTGTCTGACATGTTATTTACAACTGGTATTATGTCTGCGCCGCTTATCACTTATACTTGAAAACAACAACAAAGAACCACTTCAATTCCCATGACACGAAGTAAGAAACAACAAAACTGGTACAAGTGAAGGTTTATTAAAACTCAGAATACGACAAACTTGAATGAGCACCCATTTCGAATATTCATTAACATGTAATCAAGTATATGAAAAATACCGAGAATTATAACAAACTACATGCAACATGTCATGTTGTTGAATTCATGAGTCAATTGAAGCTACACCACCATGGAAATCCTGGAAGCACTGGACGATATTTTCGTCCTAGTATCGGACTGCTCAGCAGTGCTAATCTACGATCCCGCTCGTGCAATCCGAATTCAGGACCTATCGGTTTTCGTGCGCGAACTCTTGACCTCTAGACTACTGAGCCGCCATCCAACGTTTTATTTTTGTAATAAGACATTCTCAGTTCTTAGATTTTATCCAATGAATGCTTTACATTTAGCTTATTGACTCAGGATCCAATCGATTTACAACTGTTAACTTCAATCTACTTAAAATTGAATCCAATTTATGGATTAATTTTACTTTCATATTTTAACAAAAAGATTAATAAATAGATATAAATCAAAGGGACTTCAGTTACAACCAGAAAACATAATTATCATTTCATATATACACAAATATATATTCTTTGAAAAGAAATACAAATGACGCCAAGAAGGATATAGTGATTATCATGAAAATTAAACAATGAATAATCAAAGTATAAGATAACATTCAGTGTTGAAAGTTGAGGTAGAAGGAATAGTAGGGAGTGAAGAAGGAGATTGATTATGAATACAGTGGTCTTGAGGCCTGTTAGAGGTGTGAGGGCAGTTATCACTTCCCGGTTGCTCACAACGTGGAAGAGTTCTTCTGGAGGTACCTGAAAAGGGAATTGGGTTAGAGTCGGTCTTAGT
The DNA here is from genome assembly GCF_000237925.1 of Schistosoma mansoni. Lineage (NCBI taxonomy): Eukaryota > Metazoa > Platyhelminthes > Trematoda > Strigeidida > Schistosomatidae > Schistosoma > Schistosoma mansoni. The sequence goes on from NC_031502.1 coordinate 54,727,705, forward strand.
GACCTGAGAGCGTGACCGCAGTACCCAAGGGACAACTGCTTGATGTCAGTCACACACGACCTTTTTGTGTTAGCTCCGTACTTGTGGGGACCTTACCGCCGGAGACGGATATCTGTGGGATAAGGCGAGGTGTGAATTTTTAGGGTCGACCTTTTTTTAACCCCACCCCTTCTTGTGGGTGCAGCATCGCTGTGATGCTGGTTGTCTGAAGGAAACACGTCACTGCCGTCACACTTCTGTACAGTCAGCACTATGACTTCGCCTTCAGACCTTGGGTTCGCTGCTTTTAGTCTCACCACTCTTCAACCGAGCTGTCTGGCATGGTGGGACCTTGAGGAACGTTTGTTTCAGCTAGTATAGCTCGATTGGTTCATCACGATAGGCAAGCCCGACTATCACGTCAAGGTAGCAGCAACGGTCGGGATAAGATAATGTTATAAGATAACATTACAAAATAACTGAATAGATCAAGCCAGCAAGTCTATGAAAGACAAACCACTCGGCAAAACGTGAATAACTTTTCTAGTTAGAGTTTTTTTTAGCGAGTTAGTTTTCTACGGAATGGGGTCGCTCACCCCATGCCCAACCCTCCTCTTTTATTCGGGCTTGGGACCGGCATTAGCCACCGGAGGGGCTACAGGCGGAGTTCGACAAATGAAGAACCAAATTTTAAACTTGATCTTTTTGTGGTAATGTGTAAAGTGTAATAATCTAAATTGTTGGCACAAATGTATCAGCTTCAACATAGTTTATAATTGACTATTGGATCACATTTTAAATGATGAATCAAAGTTTTAACGAAGTCATAAGCTGAACATATTGGGATAGACATGTAGTGATCTACTTTTATGAAGAGAACTCGGTTGGTGTAATGGAAACATTTATTATTATAACCAACTGTACCATTAATTGTACCAAAAAAACACACTTTCCGTGGTTTATGTCCTTGAACTTACTCACGTACGCACGATAGTTTCGCCTGTAAAATTTGAAATGATCTCGGTATTATTTTGATATCACGAGATCACCAACAAAAATACATTAATTATAATCTACAATTGTCCTAATATTTAACCTAATGAGGGATTTAATCTGGTAATTGGCACGTAATTGGTCTGTAGTGGTGATCATAGTCAACTACGACTTGACATTTCCACAGACATGTTAAATACAAATTCGAAAATGGTCTAGAAAACAATTTGATAATATTATGTAATCAGAATCAGTACAAAAATGTTGTAGCTCATACATAATGTATTTTCATAGTTGAAAGAGTGAGTCAATTGAAGCTATACCACCATGGAAAACCTGGAAGGCCGGTTCGTCCTATTATGGGACTCCTCGGCAGTGCGCATCCACAGCCCCGCAATCGCGAAATTCGGACCTATCAGTCTCGAGCCAGAGCCCTTAACCGATAAATATTGATACAAAGGGGCACCAGATACATATGCGCCTCACAAATCTCATTTGATTTGTGTGAGGGCTGTGATACTGTCCGGGTGCCTAGACAGAAGCAGGTAGTTTTCTTAGGAGGCTACACCCGGAGACTTTGACTTAAAGATCTGACCCACAAGGCAGCGGAGCATCGTGAGGAGATGCAGTCCCATGGTAGCCAGTGACCAGCGATTGATTCATACACTATTTGTTCCACCAGGATACTGGAGCCCAAGTGGAGCATTGGTTTGGAATCAGGGTTTTCCAACTTCCCTAGGTGGACTCGCAGTGTCCGCCAACCCGGTTGGAGCACCGGACATTCATTTATAATCCTCTCAATTTCGTAAACAACAGTAATGCCACGGGAAGGCAGTGAGTAGGACTTCCCTGGGAGAGGCTATACACGCATGGCCATGTGAGAGCATTTGGAGAGGGAGAGCGGACTCTCCCCACTCTCAGCCGTACCAGGGCACTTATCTATCATTAATATTAATAAAATGAAAGGCTAATAGGATAATAATAATAATAATAAAGATTGTCAGAGTAAAAGTATTATTTGTATACAAGATAATCATAAATTAGAAACACTGTATGAAGATTATATCAAGATACATATATATTCTATTGAATTGTTTTAATTGTAGCATAGCAACTAAATTGGTCATTTTTATTAAAATAAAAATCTGTTGAATTATGATAGAGAAAGAGCGAGAGAAACAGAGGGTACATAGAATGATCGAATGAGATGGTTGAGAAGATTTGTAACTCAGGTGAGTGATTCTGATCTAGGTTTGTTCTCTGAGCTGGGCGCAAATAGGAGGAAACACGCGTCAAACTGGATTCTAACGCTAGCCACTATCCATTTTTGCTTACAATGCTTGCGAATTAAGGCTATATCGAGGCAATACACACAGTATGCACATATGGCCGAAT
>NC_031502.1:54730271-54782345 GCF_000237925.1 Schistosoma mansoni
ATGATGTCGTTCAGAAGGACAATGAAAGCTGCACGACCAAACCATCTAGCTCGGAGAACAAACCTACATCAAAAATGGTCAAATTCAATGAAATAATACTCATTACTCATGTAATAGAATAACATTGAACATTGTATCCAAATCACATTAATATGTTCAAACAGAAGTCAATTAAGAAGATTAACATTAAAGCGTACATATACATACTATTTTCAGAGTTATATATTCTACCTATACAACTAGTAACATATAAGCACTAAGATTATGCATAAGTAGTACATATACAGAACTTTATATAATCAAGAAAAAAAAACAAAGTCATTGAGAATCATAATTGAAAACGTATTGTAGGACCTTGAATACAACCACCATCATCATCATTGTTACCATGAGAATGATCATTGTTCATCTTCATATGATCAGATTCATAGGCGACCATTAAGTCAATATGACTATCCATCGGGGAATAATTCAAAAGATTGATAAAACTAGAATTCATGAAATGAATAAGAAAATTATGGAAAGAGAAAAAGACGACAAAATGAGGAAAGACAGTAAATGTAAATATGCAAGAAAATCTTGAAAATTATAGTGTTTTTATAGAATAGGCGTCCTGTGTCTATCAATAGAATCTAGAACGTGAGTTTCATTTTGTTCGGAGTTTATCAACTGAATGTACCTGCACCCCCAGGTTTGAAGTTGGGATTGGGACCTAATACCATTCGTCTTAAACGTTATCATGTTCAGATAAAACCTTAGAGGATATTCGTAGGCTACTAGTATTCGATCATGGGTGTCTTCGAAGCATTGCTCGTATATCCTGGGACCAACGGGTAATGCAGTTGTTAGGAAACGGGTAATAGGTAAGGATGGCAAATCGATTGATGAAGTAGTGAAACTTCATCAGTTGAAATGGCTGGGACACGTGTTATGTATGCCCAACCACCGACTACCCCGACGTGCAATGTTTTATGGTGTGTAGGAGTAGGTTGGAAGAAAGCTACGGGCAGCCAGACCAAAACGTGGCATAAATCCATGAAGCCATTGACAATTGGACTGAGTCATGTTGATAGGTGTAGACTACCTGGTTGGGATTCGCGAGATGATAGCAACCGATGGTTAGAGACCTTGAATGACATGACTCAAAATCGTTTGCAATGGTGAAGGTGCATCCACTCTTTGTGTTCTGCCAAATTCTCATCTTCTGAATTAGTCATGTCCCTATCTTTCATTTTTCTCTTTCCAAATTTATTTCACTGGATTATACTCCTTCAATAACATCTTCAAACCCTAATCTTTCACATTAATGCTTATACTCTAACAACTTCTACCACTATGGGATTTGAATGGACAACTGCATCTCTGTGCTAATGTGGTATGGGAACTCGAACTGATGTACGTTCGTACGAAGTTCTACGTTGTGACTGACTGACTGACTCAGACAAAACATAAGTTGCTCAGCGTATATGTTGCTTACATCATTTTTAATAAGAGTTCAAATAATTTTGTTCTTAACAATCCGAATTCTATTTTGATCAGTTTTTATCGGCATATATGCCTTTGAAATGCATAGATTCGGAAATATTTTGAAGATGAATATAAGTATCAACTCATTGATCTGTCTAAAAAACTGTAACCCTTTGAATGCGAAAAGTAGTTTCTCAGGATTCTGGTCCCCGAAAGCGTTGTACGTAAGTGCTCTTGAGAGGGTCCTACTAGAATTGAAGAAACTAATCGTCATGTAGGTTGTATTCATTATGGATTGATTTGAGTTGAAGTATTAAATAGAACTAGGACATTCTGGACAGCTTTTTCATCCTAGTATAAAACCAGTCGATAATGCACACCCCATATCTTGCCAGGGATTGAACCCAGGACCTTCAGGTCTCGCTATGAACCCTTGATCATTAAAACCACTGTACCAAGCTGTTCTACAATCCATGATGAAATATTTTTCACATTAAAGTAATCCCCCAAATAAACTACTTAATCACAGTATAAACAACTGTTGAACAAAATACATATAATAAACAATGGGAAGTAACCAGTTTCATAATATCTATTATTCAGTGAAATGTAGCCATTACTTTTAATAATTCAGTTGTAATACAATAGTAATGTAATTTGCTTTTAATTACATAGAAATAAATAATAACAAAGAAACAACTGCTTAGTTGATAAAGTATTCGGTTTCAAGCCAAGAGATCGTAGATTGGAATATCACTTAGCCCTCTTTCATACAAAAGCACACACAATATGTAGTTCACATCAGATAAGATAAAACTATACTTGTTAAATGATATTCAAAGTACAGAAGTTGGAACCGTGAACCAGTTGCTCTAGTAGTATAAACGCCTGCCTAAGAGTTCAAATACTTGAACAAAGGGAACTTAGACACTCATCACAATTGTAAGTAAAAGTATATCATGAACAAAAGTTGGTTATTTGCATGAAACCCATAGAAACCGCCTGGACGTATTTGGAGCGAACGATGGGTAGTTGTCCTAGAAGTAGATACCATATTGATCGACATTCATTAACAAGGAGGATATGTAGCCTTGAAGAAACTAATATCACAAATGGAATTCGAACGCTCATCTCTATGTATTTGCGATGCCGTTTGTCTTTCATTAAACACTTGTATTCTCCTGTGGTTGACGATCACTTTTACCATTGACTAGGTGACTAAATAGAGACAATTTAAGCACTTGATGATAAGTGGCTCAGTTCACCTGAAACTAAACCTATCGATTGTAAGGATGAAATAATTTATCCTTTCAAGTTATTGCATTCTGTCAGTTAAATAAGCAATTATTCAGTTACTTGAACGGAAGTGTTAAGCTAATGTACTTGACCTCAAAACAAATGAAATCGTTATCTGATAGTCTAAATAATCTCCATACCAATAATGAGTGCTCTTATCACTAAACGTTTACAATCATATATTACGATTATTCTGAGTGTCCTAACCTAGCATTATGCACCCTAAAGATACAAATTATGGATCGACGCAACGTCATAATCTACCCCAAACCTACTCCCCTTCAAACATACTCTTGCGCCAACTAATATTCTTCACCGATGCAGTCAATAGTTTAATACATTTAATACACATTCTTCTCAACATATTAGCTATATGTATGTATTATGTAGACCTCAGTTGCAAAGCTTATTTTCGAGTGGCTCCAAATACTGGATAATGACTTTCTAACAATTTTGTGAAATCCTAACCGCCCCACTAGCTAAAATAGGTAGATTCTCCAATGAAATAGCCGTTTAGCCGAACAACACATAGGCGACTGTTAACGGGGATCCATTCTAATAGCACTTATTCTGCTCTCTTACTTAGTGCTATGCCTACACCTGCAAGTTCGGGTAGCCAGACACACGGAGGGTGTATTTCGTTGACTCTCCATTTTGGCAAGGTGAGGTCAAGTGAATGACCACACTAGGATCCTGTATGTGTGTTTCGGAAACACAGTATACATCAATGGTACGAGATTCAAGGGTTTTAGCCAAGGAGGCCTGTTGGCCGATTTGATTTAAGGTACGTACGTTGAAGGCTCCAATGTGTAGTTTGGAGCGAGGTTTTAGTAGACCTGGAGCAGTGTTTTGCTAACTAGAATCGTTGGCTATTATGAAAATTGAGGAGGAAGCCAAAGGAGGAAGTTTAGTGTTGAAAGTCGATATAGGAGGAGTAATAGGAATTGAAGAAGGAAATTGATTATGAATACAGTGATCTTCAAGGTTGCCTACTCTCACCCTTTCTCTTTCTCCTGGTGATCGACTGGATTATGAAGACGTCAACATCTGGAGGAATGCACGGGATACAGTGGACAGGCAGGATGCAGCTTGACGATTTAGACTTCGCAGATGTTCCAGCTCTTCTATCACACACGCAACAACAAATGCAGGAGAAAACGACCAGTGTAGCAGCAGCCTCAGCAGCAGTAGGTCTCAATATAAACAAAGGGAAAAGCAAGACTCTCCGATACAATACAATATGCACCAATCCAATTACACTTGACGGAGAAGCTTTGGAGGATGTGGAAATCTTTACATATCTGGGCAGCATCATTGATGAACACGGTGGATCAGATGCAGATGTGAGGGCGCGGATCGGCAAAGCAAGAGCAGCATACCTACAGCTGAAAAACATCTGGAGCTCAAAACAATTGTCAACCAACACCAAGGTTAGAATTTTCAATACAAATGTCAAGACAGTTCTTCTGTATGGGGCAGAGACGTGGAGAACTACGAAAGCCATTATCCAGAAGATACAAGTGTTTATTAACAGCTGTCTACGCAAGATACTTCGGATCCGATGGCCAGACACTATCAGCAACAAGTTACTGTGGGAGACAACAAACCAGATTCCAGCGGAGGAAGAAATCAGGAAGAAGCTCTGGAAGTGGATTGGGCACACTTTGAGGAAATCACCCAATTGTGTCACAAGACAAGCCCTCACATGGAATCCTGAAGGTCGAAGGAGAAGAGGAAGACCAAAGAACACATTACGCCGAGAAATAGAGACAGACATGAGAAGAATGAACAAGAACTGGAAAGAACTAGAAAAGAAGGCCCAGGACAGAGTGGGTTGGAGAAAGCTGGTCGGCGGCCTATGCTCTATTGGGAGTAACAGGCGTAAGTAAGTACAGTGATCTTGAGTGCTATTAGAGGTATGGCGACGGTTATCACTTCCCAGTTGCCCACACCGTGGAAGGGGCCTTCTGGAGGTACCTGTAAAGGAAATTGGGTTATTCGTGATCTTAGTGACCTGTGAGCGTGACCTCCGTGCTTAAGGGACAACTGCTTGATGTCGGTTACACACGACCTCTTTGTGGGTAACTTTTGTGTTAGCTCCGTATTTGTTGGGACCTTACCTCCGGAGATGGATATCTGTGGGATAAGGCGAGGTGTGCATAATAAGGGTAGACCTTTTCTAACCCCACCCCTCCTTGTAGGAAGACAGCATCGCTGTGATGCTGGTTGTCTGAAGGAGACACCTTACTACCGTCACATCTCTGTACAGTCAGCAGTACTACTTCGTCTTCAGACCTTGGGTTTGCTGCTTTTAGTCTTACCGATCTCCCTGGCATGGTAGGACCTTGAGGAACGATTGTTCCAGCTAGTATACCTCGATTGATTCATCACGATAGCTAAGCCCGACCACCACGTTATGGTAGCAGCAATGGTTGAGCATATATATGCCTGGTCCTACGTCGTAGCTGACTGACTGTAAAGTAAACATGAAAAATTATACTTAATTTTCGACTTACATTTCATTGAAACGTGATTTATGCATTGGAAAATGATGCATATACACCATTCGATTGCCTTGAGTAATTAAACTCACCACAAGATTGAAATCATTCTTTTAAATTGTTTCCCGACGAATGGGTATGAATAATGGGAAAGCAAATCAAAGCAAAAAGTATAAGAGAGAAAAGGAAAGAAAATAGAGAAAACATCATTATAGATTTTCCCTTGAAAAAAAATATTGATCTATATATGTATAATAATAATAATAATAATAATAAAACTGACATATTAATGAATTATGAAAAGAGATTAAACAAAAAATATGATGCCAGAAGAGACAAAATTAGAGGGATGAAAATGAGTGGGTGGGTGAGAGCAACTCTGTGTGTGTGTGTATGAAGCAACAAAGCAATGACTGAATGAAACTTGTCAGAGTGTTTTCTTAAATGAACAATCATTGAACATAAACATATACATGTGAAATAGTTAGAATTAGTCGGTAGGAAACTTTGATTAACCTACTCCTTGTTAACAAGAGAGTATCCACAGTTGGCGGGCTTAAACTTTATAGACGAGCTAATCAGAAGCTTTCGTGGGTTTTCAAGGTCACGGAGCTAAGTTCGGTACCTGATGCTTACGTACGATCGGTTTATAGCGGATTTTAGACAAGACGTGATAATTCAGCATCTACAAGAGAAGGGATTATTAAGAAGTTCCTATACTTGTCACTGTGGTACTCAAATGACTTTTTTCGCTCGATCACGATTAAGGTTAAGACCCTAACCCTAAACCCTAACCATAACCCTAAACCATACCAACAACATTGAAGCTATGTGGTCGAGGTTAAAAGAATTTTTGAGACCTTATCGTGGCTCCAGAGGTCGACTACTATGGAGTCATATGGATGAGTTCCAGTACCGTATGCACTATGATTTTAGAACTTCTGAACCTATATCTGACCTTGAGAAGTTTTTGAGCCATGTAAAAGAATAGTATCCGCTTTAATTTTACTGTATACTAACTGTCTTCTGATTGGCTAATATTTCTCAAGGTCATTTAAGATACGTTCAAAGGTCGTCCATAAAGTTTAGTCTCCCCCCCACAGTCTTTAGGAAACTGATATTTCCTGTGGAATTGAAACCTACGTTATTACAACTTCTCCAGTTTGAGATATCATCACTGAAATATATTATGCTGCGATTGACATCCTATAGGATTGAGATATTTACAATCAACTGATCAATAAGTGACCAATGTCATATCAGTATCCAGGTTTAGCTGATAGTGAGTGTTCATAGATAATAACAATAATAATTATAATGATAAAATAGAAAACTAAATCTAGTCTAGTTATCATTATTAACCTTTCGTTATTGCTCACAAATCCTAAAAATTATATGAAACAATTATTCAATGCCTCCTGATTTGGAATCAGAAGGGGTTTTGTGGAGATTTGAGTATTTTCATAGTTGAAATCATGAGTCGATTGAAACTAGACCACTATCGAATACCTGGCGACACGTCTGTTGTAAGATAACAACTCACTGAAGACAATTAGTGAACGGTTGCTCAAACTTCGTGAGTTGGTTGAAGTTAGACATTAACATCGTTGAATGCCGGCTAAGTGGTCTATCGATTAAGTGCTCTGGCGCGAGACTGGTAGGTCCTGGGTTCGAATCCCGCGAATGCGGGATCGTGGATGCGCACTGCTGAAGAGTCCCATAATAGGACGAAACGGCCTCTTGATTTGCTCAACGATTCATCAATTCATGCAATTTCGCGGTGAAGACTTACCTATTTTTATTTAAATATGAAGGTTGAATATATGTTTACCAGTGACTAACTTCAAGGGATGATTCCCAGAATTTCAGTGAAGTTCGACTACGTTGGATGTGAAGATAAATATCATTAATAGCGATGGGTGATGCTCGTCCGATATGGTTAACTGATTAGACTCAGAATTGTAAAAGATTAGATAGTGGCTCAGTGGTAGTGTTTGCTGAGAGGACTGAAGATTCTAGGTTTAATCTCTGACAGAGTTGTAAATAGGCATTATAGAGGATGAAACAACTGTCCAGCGTTTCTTTATTTTCAGTGATTATCTAGCTAGAATCAGTTCATCATGTCAACTTCAAAGTGATTAAAATACAATGTTACCAATAATAACAGATAAACACAAACATACACATATAGAGAATATCAGAAGGGGCTTTTGTGAAGATTTGTGGAGTAATTTTATGTAGTTGAAATCATGAGTCAATTGAAGCTAGATGCGCACTGCTGAGGAGTTCCACAATAGGACAAAACGGCCGTTCAGTGCTTCCAGGTTTTCCATGGTGATCTAGCGTCAATTGACTCATGATCTCAACTATGTAAAATATAGAGAATACTCAGTAAACAAAATCGATCAGAGAGAAAAACAAGGTTACAAATATATTTAGCCCAAAACTGAAAAAAAAACAACAAAGAAAGGCATGTTATGTAATCATGATTGAATGAAGATCATATTATGTCTTCATAAATCTTTTCTATTGAATAGTAATCATATTGGTTACAGACAATCCTACAACTATGTATCTATACATATATCGATCTTTCCCTCTTTGAACGATCACATTCAAAACAGAAAAAAAAACGAACAGATTACAACATATAGGTCATTTTAGGGAAACAAAACAACCAAATATACATAATTGTATCTATATATATTGATCAATTGATAGATCTATTGTTACCAATTTTTTTTAAAAAAAAGAGGTTACATTTTAAACCTTTTCCCTATCTCTCTCGCTCTCTCTCTGTCTTTCCCCCCTCCCTCTTTAAAGTAAAGATTTGTTTTGTTTTTATATAGATACTAAATTTCATGAGTTATAATTTAATTGAGAGTTTAGTTATTATCTTTTCCTTTTTTATTATTATCAGAAGGGGAGGGGGGTTTGGGTTGTGAAGCATTTTTATTAGAAAGTCAAATAACAATGGTGTTAAATAGTTGCTAATAGCAACAACAATGTCAACAATAAAAACTGGTATCACATGTATCCGAAGTTATTTGTTTAAAATTTCAACAATTTGCATGATTCATTTTAAAAAATTGAGATAAATCTTCATTGAATAATACTAATTGAATATAGTATAGATAAGTTAACAATATGTAAGGGTTAATTTTGTTATTGCTGGTGTTGTTGTTGTTGTTATTAGATGGAATCAATTATAAGTGATGATCTTTACTAGGGAGGGGGATAAGATCGTTTAATCCATTCACTAAGTGATATACAATATAGAGTTTGAAATATGTGTACTTCAGCTCAGGTTGCCACATTTCACACACACACACACACAAATGTTATGGTTTAAGACGCCAATCGATATCACGTACTAAATTTATTAGATAGAATTTCGATTAGAACTTCTTCTATTCTGTATCTACTATTTGGTCTAAAGACTAGACTTGAACAATTATACGTTCTGATTGGCACAGTTAACCTTGAGCCAATGCAAGTTACATTTCTATGGGCCTATTATTCGTACGCTATGTCTTCATCTGCTGCCATGAATCTGAAGACAAGTCAGAAGCCAGCTTCTACTATATTTATTCAAAACACATATGGGTATATATGTCTGCAAATGTCCTGCTACGGTCGAGGGTGGAGAGAGTCCGCTCTCCTTCTCAAAATGCCCTCACATGGTCACGCGTATACAGCCATTACCACGGAAGTCCTACTCAATCCCTTCTCGCGGCACTACTGTTGTTTACGAAATTGAGAGGAAAAAAAGCGAATGTCCGACGCTTTAACCGAGTTGGTGAACACGGAGGATCCACCTAGGGAAGTTGGAAAACCCTGATTCCAAACCAATGGTGCACATAGGCTCCAGAATTCTGATGGAACAAATGGCGTATGAATCAATAGTTGGTCACCAGCTACAATAGGACTGCATCTCCTTATGTTGCTCCACTGCCTTGTGGATCGAACCTTTAGGCCGAAGGCTACGAGTGTGGCCCCCTAAGAAAACTACGTGCTTCGGTCTGGGCACCCGGGCAGCATCACAGCCCACACATAAATCAAGTGACTTGTGTGGGGCATTGTATTCGGTACTCCTACAGAGCTTGAAATCATAGGGCATAACTAAAGAAAATCAACGTTTGTGGATTTACAGGAATGTTTTGAACAGTAAAAACGGAGGTGACACAAGTGTATTGACATAAAATTAGGAATATTTTAGAAGGAGATAAGATGAATGTACCTCGAAATTTGGTATTTACCGGAAATTCTGCGTACCAGTCACATGTTTTGAATCAGCAACAAAATAGAACAGAAAAAAATTATGGGAAGTATACTTTTCCTTAGATTGGCATATGGATATTCTGATCAGTGTAGTAATCTTTGACCACACACACACATACACGCACAATAAACTACAACAAACAAGCTCTAGATCTTGATATTAGACGTAATTAACTTGACTGATTGAAAAGATGAATTTGTCAGAAGGCCCGACTATAGCTGCTACTTTTGCCTACCGTGGTGACTCAACCGGGCTATATTGGTTGGAACATATGTTCCTTCAGGTCCTATCATACCAGACAGGTCGGTTGGAGAACAGTAAGACTAACAACAGAAACTTAAGGCCAAAGGGTGAAGTCATACTACTGACTGTAGAAAGGTATGTTTCTGATGTGGTGACCTCCATGATCGACTTATTAAGACTCAAATGGATCACATTTACATTAGCCATCGTTGGAAGGGCTCGACAGAACACTGTCGCTCATTCTGGAGCACATGTTTAGACTCGGATCATTTTTCAGTCCGAGCACAAAGTTGTCTGCATCTTAAAGAGCGCAGAAAAGCTACAACAAGAAAACCCCTTAGACTTCAAGTGAATGATGAAAAAGTTTGTAATATATATTTTAGGAACAACTAGAGGAGCTAATCAGCCGTAAAAATGATATCCACTTCGAGGTAGATTGGTATGATATCCAAAAAGCTGTGGAAAGAGCAGTGATATTTACTAGTAACTTATCGATAGCGTATTTCGAAACCATGGAGTAAGCAATGCCTGGGTCACTGACGATTGGATTTAGTCATCTTAATAGATACAGACTATCTGGTTGAGGTCCACGTGATTGTCGTAACCAATGGTTCGAGGTTTTGAATGACGTGGCTCAAAATTGTTTGAAATAACACATGTGTACCCATTCTTTGTTTTCTCCCAAATCCTGAGATTCAAAACTCCTCATAGCTTTTTTGTTTTTATTTCGCTAATTTATATTTTCTTTTTGAGTTGTATCTTCGATGCTTAATATTTTCTACTACCACTGATGCTGTTACTATCGCTACTATTATGAGATTTGGCCTGACAACTTCATCTCGGTGTGCTAATGGGGCATGGAAAATTGAACTAATGTATATACGTACAGGTTCTACGTCGTAACTAACTGATTTCTCGGAAGAACTCATATAGAGTGCATAAACAGCTTTTGTCTAAAAAAGAGCTATGGTCAGAACGATTTGCAACCTTATAAGAAGATTATGTTCAGAAGAAAAAAATGAGGACTGAATCATTACTTAACCCTCTTTGAATGATAACAGTTACCATCAAAAATTTGTAACTAAGTATAGGAAGAATAAAACGAATGAAATGGAGCAGCCCATGGTTGAAAGAAACCTTATCTTAATGGAGTTTTGTCATCTGAACTGGATGGTTTGGTCGTGGAGCTTTCATCGTCCTTCTGAACGACATCATCAGCACAAACTTCAGGTAGAAGTGAAGTGTTTGAATTTCTCCACTTGTGATTCACAGCTTGTCCTGTGCACCTTGATGTTGATTGGTTCTTGTTGACATGTGGAGAAATTCAAACACTTCACTTCTACCCGAAGTTTGTGTTGATGATGTCGTTCAGAAGGACGATGAAAACTCCACGACCAAACCATCCAGCTCAGAAAACAAAACTCCATCAAAATCACTCACCTGAGCTACAAATCTTCTCCACCATCTCAGAAACCTTACCTTACTAAGATTTGTCTTTAGATGTGATGAAATAACTAGAAAGACTGATTTGAAATCATATTGCTTATGTTTAATTCTTTTTTAGTGTCACAACTACTGCTTCTACTCCTCTGAGATTTGTCTTGTTGATTTTATCGTGTGGTGCTGATTTATGAAATGTGGCAACCTGAACCGATGCACGTATACGCCATGTTTTACTTTGCTTATAACTGACTAACTGATTGATAAAACTATCTACCTTAAAACGACAGATAAATTTAAGCACTTGTATAGCATACGGAGTATAAGAATCCACTGGTTAAGAACATCACATTAGTTTATAAAATCACTAATATTGGGTCAAAGACTTGAAGGAGACCGTAAGCTTTAGTGCTGTTTTCAGTAGGATAAGAGGAAGTATTCATCTTGATAATTTTACCGCGTTGTGCTGATATCTGCAACGTGGTAACTTTAACCAATGCAAATATGTACCAGGGGGTTCTATGTTATATATATAAATACATATATAATGACAAAATAAGAATGGAACCTTAGGTCGTACACATCTCACTGGTTGCCTTCCATCATCACAAAGTTGAATTTGAAAAAAACAAACAAACAGATATTAGTAAAAAGGAGAAAAACAATCCATTTTATTTTATACATACAAAGGACTGTTGCTATGTCTCCTCTCATTGGATCGCTATCTTTCACCTTTATGTCTTATAATAACAAGGCAAGGCACACCTTAGTAACAGTTAGATAAACAAATTATTTATATTGATGTCTTTTATCCTTATATTGATGTCTTTTATCCTGCTATCACTCACAATTATATATATATATATATATATATATATATATATATTGGTACAAAGGGGCACCGAATACATATGCGCCACATAAAAGAATGTCATTTCACTGAATTGTGTGAGGGCTATGATACTGCCCGGGTACCCAAACCGAAGCAGGTGGTTACCTTAGGGGACCACACACGCAGCCTTTGACCTAAAGGTCTGATCCACAATGCAGTGGAGCATCGTAAGGAGATGCAGTCCCATGGTAGCCGGTGACCAACAATAGGTTCATACGCCATTTGTTCCCTCAGAATACTGGAGCCCATGTAGACCATTGGTTTGGAATCAGGGCTTTCCAACTCTCCTAGGTGAACTTTCCGTGTCCACCAACCCGGTTAGAGCTCCGAACATTCGCTTTTCGTCCTCTCAATCGCGTAAACAACGGTGATGCCACGAGAAGACAATGAGTAGGACTTCCCTGACAGAGGCTATAAATGCGTGGCCATGTGAGAGCATTTCGAGAGGGAGAGCGGACTCTCCTTAGTCTCGGCCGCACCAGGGCATTTGGGGGCTTATATATATTCACTTTAAATGTAATATCGAGGATAAACGGATATTAGTTTTACCAGCTACTACACTGAGAACACCTGTTTCAACGTCAGTGGACATTCATGGTCACTATTCTCTTGTTACAATGAAGAGTGTTTTGTATGTATGCAGAAAGACAGCAGAAGCTTTACAATTAAAGTATCTAGTTCAGCATTCAGTACAACTCAAACAAACAATCAACCGCCAAAGCTACAAGAAATCATTTTTATCATTCCAAGAATAGAATATTCTGAATTTTATCTCTTATGTGCACTGTTGGGGAATTTCAAACTAAGATGAATGAACTTTCCAGTGCCCCATTTGAGCCTGCAGCCCATTTTTACAAGATAGTTTTTAAATGAATCATATTATTAAGAACATAAAAATTCACAAATGATCGATAACTGAATATTAGTGGTCAGTATCGTGTTTGTCTAAGCTTGTGGTTCCTAGTCGATAAAGTTAGATCGTCGTTAATGACAAGACAAATATGACATTAGTTATTACTCAGTGATTAATCAATTGTAAATATATTACTCCTACAGAATGTCAGTCGTCATCTGAATAGCGTTTAATACTGTAAAGCTGAGTTACGCGGGTAGTAAAAATTACAAGGAATATCAGTTGCTTCAAGATTGCAGGTACTCCTTGCTGACGAGTATCAGCTAGCATGAAATTTAGGTTCAAACTTTCCTTCAGACTAACTCTAACCACAGAACAATACGAAAATTCAATATCTAAATAGAGTAAAATTGAATCTTTAATACTAGATAACTTTCAGCGGTACAACCCGGTACTATGTAGTTCTACTAATAACAGATCCATTAATATTTATCTAGAATAAAGTTAATCCATGATGTGAACAACTTTCAGGCTAGAAATATTATATAGTTGAGATCATGAGTCAATTGAAGATAGACCACCGTGGAAAACGTGGATGCACTGGATGGCTGTTTCGTCCTAATGTGGGACTTCTCAGCAGTGCGCATCCACGATCCTGCCTCGCGAGCGAGATTCGAACCCAGGACTTACCAGTCTCGCGCCAGAGCTCTTAACCAATAGACCACTGAGCTGGCATCCAACGCTGTTGATGCGCACTGCTGAGGAGTCTCACAATAGGACGAAACAGCCGTCCAGTGCTTTCACGTTTTCCCTGGTGGTCTAGCTTCAATTGACGCATGATCTCAACTATCTCAAATTTCTACAAAGCTCGCCAAAATCCCTTTCTGATAGAAATATTATGATAATTATTATCTAAATTATAAAACATTGATAACAAACGGGAAGATGTTTACATTTCGAAATAACCATCTTCTATAGTTGCAGTCAGTATGTGTATGTGTATCTTTTCTTTGTGTGTGTGTGTGTATCACAATCACTGTCATTCATCATCATTGCCAACCTGAAGTTGTCATCTAGCAACAACATTACCATCACCATAGTCACTAGAAAAAAAATGATTACACAGGGAAATAAGGAAGTGAACTTTATATATTTTTGTATGCCCACCAACACTCAAAACTAAATCATAAGTATACAATTGAATGAGAATAAGAAACGATCAAAAAAAGAAGATGATGACAAACTGAATTACTTTCAGAAGGGGTTTTGTGGAATGACTTTCTATGAAATAATTTATGAATGGAAGAAGAAGAAGAAGAAAAAATGAAAACTCTTCATAAACTAAGATACTTTCTTTCATATTGTATCATCATTACTGTTGCCAGTTATTATCAGGACGACACAAATCACATATATAAAGAAAAAAACCCTATTAGATATGAAAAAACAATATTAAGGTATACACACAACCATCTATCTGTAACCACAACAACCAGAAAAAGAACTAGTCTAGAATTCAATAAACAAATAAGTAAATAAATAACTAAACATTGTTTGACCTTAATTCACTATACACATATAATTTCTAATTTATGGTATAATTGGATTATAACTAACAGTGGAATGAAGAGTGTTTCGTCCAATTGGAGACTCATCAGCTCAGTCAGTCAGTCACAACGTAAAACTTCGTACGTACGTACGTGCGTACATCAGTTCGAGTTGCCATACCACATTAACACAGAGATGAAGTTGTCGATTCAAATCCTCATCAGCTCGATGTATCTGCATCCTGATTTTTATACAAATACTGAAATAATGAGGTGATATTGGAAGCAACGAGTACTGGGTGTATGCAAAATATCAACATACTGAGATGCTGGTATATTCAACTGATGAATTTCATTGAACTATAAAAATTAAACTTGAATAGCTAGACATAAATGAACGGAGAAGTATGTGAAGGGCTCACATTCCTTTTCTGCTACTAGATGAAGAGACATTCCTACTTAGGAGAGATAAGCTTGAAATACGATTAGTATTGATAGTATCATCGGTTTAAGAATGTAACCAAGTCCAAGAGACGACTGGTTAAAACAGATCACTAAAGTTACTTTCCAAAAAGGTTATATTTATATTTCTAGTTTGTATCCTTTTTCCAAACTCATAATGAAATGTAGGTTTCAGTATATTTCGGGGGAAGAAAGTTTTCTGATCCTCCCCTCATTCTATAAGAGGGCAAAGTTACTGAAAATGTTAGTTATCAATTGGAAGTAAGTGTCTCATCCATGGCTCAAAATCGTTTGCAATGGTATAGGTGCATTCATTCTTTGTCTTTTCTCAAATTCTCAGCTTCCAAGTTCTTCCTAACTTGTTTTTTTTCAATTTCACTGATTTATATTCTTCTCTCGAATCGTATCTTTGACGCCTAATCTTCTCAATTAACACTCATACTGTTGCTATTTTTACCACTCTGGGACTTGCCCTAACAATTTCATATCTCTGTGATAATGCGGTATGGTAACTTAAACTGATGTACACATGTACCAGGGTTTTAGGCAGCGTTTGACTGACTAACTACATTCAGTTGACGAGTCCCAAGTAGAAGCGGATCCTGGATTGCACTGCTAGTTACCATCCATCTCTGCTTATAATAACTAGCTGACTATTCCATCCAATTTAATTCGGTTAGATAATTACGATAATCAAATCTAAATATCACATAGGGATTCAATACTATATCTAGAACAATAGAACTGTTGATTAGATCATCAAAAAGTATAAACACTCACCTTGATCTGATCAATAAAATCAGTTAATCGATATTTATCAATTGATTTACATGGTCGAATAATCCAACGATCCCATAAACTGAAATATTTTCCATTTGGTAAACGTATTTGTCGACACAGTCCTGGTTCACTGAACAAAAGAATCGGTAATGCTAAATTAAGAAAACTATTTCTAGATTTTAGTTGAATTAAACGTTGTTCAGGATCATTTATTGTTGTCGTAGTCGCCGTCATTGTACTTATTTCCTCTTCAGATGCAAACGAACCAACATGACCACCATTAACATCATATTGATTATTGTTAATTACATATTTAAGTAATTCTAAACAGACTAAACCTGCAACAGTAGCAGTTGTTGTCGCTATAGCTGGTACTATTCGTCCAGCGATACGTTTAACAACATGACGAGCTGTAATCGGTAGACTGTACATTGTAGCACGTAAATTCTACAACATAGATATACAGAAAAAGAAATAAACGTTTATTGAAACATTTGACCTGAGAGAGAGAGGAGCACAAAAGTTTATATGACGAAGAACCTGGTAATAATTGAATGAATGTTTCAACACTTTCAAAGCGTTAATCCATAGACTGATAACATCTACAACTTATTACTACTAATGCGTGAATGGAAGGAGAAATGGAAATGGAAGAGCTTCGAAAGACGCTCTTGCTGCTTAGAGATATTTGACGGGAAACCCTGAACCTCAGGTTTCATATTATTCGGCACTCGTCAGTAAGATGTACTTGTAATCTTGAGGGGACTGATGCTTGTCAGCAGATTTGGTCAAACGACATGCAGCTTTCTGGTCAGAAATTTAAGTACTGAGCTATTGGTACGAAGGAACACCAATATATATATATATATATATATATATAAGCCACACAAACCATTAGATGTATGTGCATTGAGACACAATTCGGGTGACAAATCAGAACAGGTGGTTTCATTAGGGGGTCACACTCTGAACCCTTGACTTACAGGTCTATACCACAAGACAGTGGAGCAACGTTAGGAGATGCAGTCCCATGGTAGCCGGTGACCTACATAAGGTTCATACTCCATTTGTTCTTCCAGAATCCTGGAGCCCATGTACACCATTGGTTTGGAATAAAGGTTTCCCAACTTCTCTAGGTGGACTTCCATACCCACCGACCCCGTTTAAGCGCTGAACATTCGCTTTTCTTCCTCTCCATTTTGTAAAAAATAACCCCACCACGAGAAAGCAGTAAGTAAAACTTCCCTGGTAGTGACTTTATACGCGTGGCCATATGAGGGCATTTCGGGAGACAGAGTGGACTGTCCCTACCCTCAACCGTACCATCAACATAGAGCCTGGCACAAATGTGTATTAGCAGAAGTTTACATATTAACGTTATCACAACAAGATAAAATTAACAGGCTGATTAGTAAAGGAGTTAAAATAATTGTACTACATATGATAGTGATAAGGGCTGAATATTGAGAATATAGTTCGAAAATACAATGAAAAAGTGTTTATGAAGGAATATAATGGGACTAAGGATCAAGAGTAAGGGAGAGATTAAATGTATCTGAGTCATAGAAACCGATTCTGGACTGTTAACGAAGAAAACTAGGCAAATACCAATCTGACAGTCTGTATCTGTTAAAATAGCTTGGACCAACAGTTAATAACTTCATTGTATGATGTCACAGTTTGATTTGGAATGTATGAATCATCTAGGTGGATTTTACAAGATGTTTATTGAACTCTGTATACAACAGTGTATGGCAACTTGGACCGATGCATAAATGTGCCTGGTCCTACGTTGTAGCTGACTGACTGTATACAACAGTAGGTCTTACAGGGTCACTTCAATATCAAGCGAATATACTACTGAAAAAATAACATCAGAAATATCTCGAACATATACAAATTTGAAATGTGATTTTCATTATGAATCAATATCACAGTCAACAGAATACTATTAGAAAGTGTGCTTCCCGGCCGTTTCATTCTACTTGGGATCCCTTCAGTAGTGGTATGTAAACATGAAGTCGAACCGATAGCCTTTAATTCTCAAGGAGAGAATAACAACACTGAATTCAAGAGATCGTTTAAAGTAATTTGAGCTTACACAGACATAAACTCAGATTTTTCCGGTTTTTCTCTCCTTCGGATTCATTCAAGAATGTTGCTTTACACCAACCCCTCTAGATTGTATGTTTAATGAGGGTGTAAACGTAAGATGTATCTGTATCATGATCAGACCGATCTGCAGCCATCCCATTTTGTATAACTCACCAGCCTCACTCATTTAACACATACAAATACACACACTTTTCACTTCAAATGATTTCACGTATAAACAAACACTAGAACAGTATTTTCTCATCTAAAGTAGCTGTGAAAGGCACTTAAAAGCTTACTGTCACCAATTTCTAGTTACTATTGTCGTATTGTCTTGGAATTTCGGCTTTTGTCGTGTCAAGTCATATCGACTATGATGTGTAAGTGTTGCATTCCAGACCTCATATTTACATACACCTCCCACCAGTATACAACAACTACTACCATAAATTGAATGTTATGAATCGAATTAACAATACTTTAATGTAGTATTTACCAACAGAATAGATTATGTAAAATTTATCTCAAGTGTTATTTTTTTCATGTGTATGCATACAGAAATCGGGCATCTAATCATTCATCATTGCATTAAGATGACTCACTTTGTCATTTCCATCACATGGACATGCATCGTTCATGTGAAGTTGAAGATTTCATGTGAAGTAGGTGACACAGTGTGTGCAAACTATTTCTTTGTTTAAGAGTTAATCACATGGTGATATGTGTATTACGTAAAACAATAATAAATGGATGATCCAATATACATTAATTAATTAACTTCAGTTTAAATATATGTTTCGTTCTAGTTTGAGATTTCTTCATCAATAAAATTGATCCCACCATATTCAAGCCTCGTGACGATTAAATTGCATATTTAGACCATTTAAGTTACTATTCTCAAATAGTCAAAATATTTCCAACTTTAATATATTTGTAGTGCCCCCAAATGCCCTGGTATGGTCGAGAGTGAGGAGAGTCCGCTCTCCCTCTCCAAATGCTCTCACATGGACACGCATTTATAGCCTCTGTCAGGGAAGTCCTACTCACTGCCTTCTCGTGGCATCACTGCTGTTTACGAAATTGAGAGGATGAAAACCGAATGTTCGGAGCTCTAACCGGGTCGGTGGACACGGAGGGTCCACCTAGGAGAGTTGGAAAACCCTGATTCCAAACCAATGGTCTACATGGGCTCCAGTATCCTGAAGGAACAAATGGTCACCGACTACCATGGGACTGCATCTCCTTACGACGCTCCACTGCCTTGTGGGTCAGATCTTTAAGTCAAAGGCTGCGTGTGTGGTCCCCTAAGGAAACCATCTGCTTCGGTCTGGGCATCCGGGCAGTATCATAGCCCTCACACAATTAAGTGAAATGACATTCTTTTGTGTGGTGCATATGTATTCGGTGCCCCTTTGTACCAATATTTGTGTTTAAATAAAAATAAATAAAATTTGCAGTATCATCATTCATTGTAATCAGTTATTAATTGGTTCACCTTAACTAGTCTGTCACACTCATGTGCTCACGATGTCAATGAATGAAGAGCGATACAAAATAAGTACAGAGATCCAACAATGTTGAGTTACCTATTGTCTAGTATAAATCAAGACATGAAAACCACTACACAATGCTATGCAATAACTGCTAAAGGTTTTAAAACTGTTTTGTCAATATATAGAGCATTCAGCAACCCAGATGTTGACACACTCATAACAATGTATACAATAGTATCCATCCACGCAAAACTCAGGTACTGGATATAATCAGGTAATTACTGTTTAAAAAAATATTGTTTAGTGTTAAAAAGGATTCAAAAAAGAATAACTAAGTTAATTATTCGAATCTAAAAGGTGCTGTATGACGAAAGGCTGACCTAAACTGAACCTATTCCCCTTATATCACACAAGATTAGAGGGGAATTCATGTACTTTGAGTTACTGAAATATTAGGTTTACATGACTTATTTTCAATTGTCTTTCAGAACAGACAACTTAAAAAGACACAAAAACTGTTCACAAGTCCAGGACCGATTACTTATCAGCAGAATACCGATTTTCTAATGGAAACTCCAATAAATGGAACTCTTTACCACAGCAAGTGTTTACAGCTTCTTTTACTGATACATTCAAAAGGATTTTGGATTAACTGGGAGATATCCATAACTGTAACTTATTTTATTTAAACACATAAATATTGGTACAAGGAGACACCAGATACATATGTGCCGCACAAATCTCATTTGATTTGTGTGAGGGCTGTGATACTGCCCAGGTGCCCAGACCGAAGCAGATGGTTTCCGTAAGGGACCACACTTGGAGCCTTTGACCTGCAGGTGTGACCCGCAAGGCAGTGGAGCATCGTGAGGAGATGCAGTCACATGGTAACCGGTGACCAACGATTGATTCATACGTCATTTGTTCCTTCAGGATACTGGAGCCCATGTAGACCATTGGTTTGGAATCAGGGTTTTCCAACTCTCCTAGGTGGACCCTCCGTGTCCACCAACCCGGTTAGAGCTCCGGACATTCGGTTTTCATCCTCTCAATTTCGTAAACAGCAGTGATGCCACGAGAAGGCAGTGAGTAGGACTTCCCTGACAGAGGCTATAAATGCGTGTCCATGTGAGAGCATTTGGAGAGGGAGAGCGGACTCTCCTCACTCTCGACCATACCAGGACATTTGGGGGCAAAGTGAAAGCCAGTCGCCTGCCGGAACTCGGGAACAAAGGTCGTTCAGACTTATGTCCTATAAATAAAACTGAATATTTTAGTTATAAGATCCTCTATAGAATATAAGACACAATGCCTAATTCAATATCATCACTATATAAATTATATCCTTATTATTGGACTTGTTTTTTATTGACTTGATGCAATATTTCTATCTTTTTATTGTATACTTCCGTAATTCTTCCTCTTCCTTCTCCTCCTCCTCATCATCATCGGTATACCACAATGATTTCAACTGTTTAGATCAACAAAACTCAAGCGCGAATGAACGAACAAATGAACGTAGAAACAAAAAAACAAAACAAAATATGAACGGAATGGTTGACAACACCAAGAGAAAAGAAAAAGAAGCATAATCAATAATGCTTAGAACAAATAGCATTCACTTATTTTCTACCGATGTAACAAAAAAAATAAGATAACTAAACAACAACAACAACAACAATACCAGTTTTTCTATTCGTTACTACCACTACTACGACTACTAATACTACTACTACACTAAATAAGTTGATCACTATAGGCCTGGTAATTTCGATTAGGTCATAATTTGATTGATGAAATAAAACAAATGCCTATTGTTTGCTTGTATCCCTTATTGTACGCACATACACATATATATATATAGACAAACACTAATGAGTTGCTAGCTATGTTCACTTGTATGTATGTAGTGTGTGTGTACATTTATCTAACAAAACACATACACACTAATAATAAATAAACATATGCAGCTGATAATAATAATACGTGCATAGGGGTAAAGATACACGCACAAGTGCGTCCCTTTAATATACAACAGATATATCTGTCTATATATCTATTACTGAATATGTCTGTCTATCATCTATTACCATGGAGAGTTGATTTGTTCAAAAAAAAGTTAATATCTGTTTCCTTGTTTTGTTTGTTTTTTCCCTATTCATTGGTAATGTGTAAAAATTTATTCCCATCATATTCATGAGTGTTGTTTTTTTTCCACTAATTTCTATTATAGGGGTTGTGGAGATTGTTGGGTTTAGATTGAGTTTTAGTGAGAAGGTGTGACCAGTGAAGTTCAACTATGTCTCTGTTGTTGGGCAGTTATTCACTGAAGACAATCGTGAACGGTCGTAGATTGATGGAAGTTAGACATGAATACCTTTGGATGCCGACTTAGTGGTTTACGCATGAGATTGAAGATCCTGGGTTCGAATTCCGAGTGTGGGATCGTGGATGCATACAGCTGAAGAGTGCTATGCTAGAGCGAAAAACCCACCCAGTGCTTCCAAGTTTTCAATAGTCGTCTAACAGTGGATCCATTCATGATATCAATCTAAATACTAATTTAATATGATAATAGAGAGATTAATTTGATGAAAACACTTTTGCTTTTATGGATTAACAGAGGTTTTAGAAAAAAAAATATGACGAGTGGAATTTGAACCATGTTAAGTGTAAGACAGTTAGCACGATGGATGACAATGGAACTATTGAATATAAAACTGAATGATCTAAATCTAATGTGTTTCCCAACAAGGCCTGGAGGTCCTACATTTGATCTATAATGAAGTGGTAAATAAATTAATATATTTGTAATCTCCCAATGGGTAGAAAAATTAAATTGTTTGACGTTTCGTGACTCAGTGTAAGCCACTTCTTCAGTGAATAAATAACCAAATCAAAATCAATCCAAGTTTGAATAGTACAAAGGAACAACACAAGAATATTATATGAGATTAATCACTGATGAAGGGGGTTCCATACTGATGATGAAAAACTAATTTATCAAATATAGGTTTAGTGTACTCAGAGCTTAGATCTATACTGTTGATATAAGGCCTAATCATAAATTGAGACTATTTAAAAACAAGAAAATGCTGAATGGATATTTCATCATCCTAATTTAGAAGTCCAAATAAGTGAAAACACACAGCTACCGATAAAATTTCAATACTTAGGGTAACATATCCTAATATAGAAGGTTGTGAAAATTACTGAACTTTCCAATTTTCCATAATCGGTTAAATTTTAGTTCAATAATCATTAAAAAGCCACAAGAAACCACTGAACATCTGTTTATTATTAATGTGAAACTCCTCACTCAACAATCGGGATATACAAATCCAACCCATAGATGAAACCTAAATCCTTCAGAAATCTTAGCGACTGTTTAAAATTTAGATCACTAAGTTATCATTAATGGTTTGAAGTTGTTTCATTCCTAGTAGAGTTGAACTACTAAGGAGTTTTGTACTATAAGTAAAAATTCTTCCAGGTTTTTCGATGGTTCTCTAACCAGAATTAATGGGTGATATAAAATGATAAGATTATTTCGTGAACTGGTTAGTAATGTTAAGTAATCAATGATATATAGTTGAAATAATGAGTCAATTGAAGCTAGACCACCATGGAAAACCTGGAAATACTGGACGGCTACTTCGTCCTATTATGGGACTCCTCGGTAGTATGCATCCACGATCCCACCTCGCGAGCGAGATTCGAACCCAGGACCTACCAGTCTCGCGCCAGAGCACTTAATCGATAGACCACTGAGCCGGTATCCAACGATGTTATGCGCACTGCTGAGGAGTCTCACAATAGGACGAAACGGCCATCCAGTGCTTCCAGTGTTTTCCACTGTGGTCTAGCTTCAATCGACTCATGATTTCAACTACATATAAAAAGTCACTAAAAATCTCCTCAAAAAACCCCTTAATCAATGATACTTGAATGTACATGTTTAGAATTGTATTAGTTGTATTGTTTATTCACATTAACCATCTGTCTAGTTTCTGGTTATTTGTAACTATACAATTGAATTATATACTATGTAAACAATTATGATGTTTGTTAATATGATTATACTATACAACAAATTGTAACATGAAAAAACTAAATCGGAATTATTTTCAATCAAAATGATTATACAGATGGTGTGTGTTAGTACAGGTGATTAGTGAAGATTGTAGAATCTTTACGATTTATATGATGAACTGATCTTTGCTAGATTACGATTGAAAACCCAAAAGTACTGGATGACCGTTTCATCCTAGTATGAGACTCCTCAAATAATGAGCATTCACAACACTAAAATCGAGAATCAAACTCAAGACCTGTGGAATCAAGCGCGAATGCCTAATCTATAGATGAGGGTTGCTCAAGATCTTGTATTGATTGAAGTTAAACATTAACACTGTTGGATGCCGGCTCAGTGGTCTAAAGGTTAGGCATTCATGTGTGAGGTGAAAGGTCCTGAGTTCAGGTAGTGGATGTGCACTACTAAGGAGTCTCATACTGAAATGAGAAGGGAGTCCAGAGTTTCTGGCCGTTCACTGGAGATCTATCTAAGATTAGCTTGTGATTTAAACCGTAAAATTACAGAGATATGTGGGATTTAAGAGTAACATAGATAGAAGGGAACGGAATCAATTGACGATTTAAGCTCTTCTACTTGATGTCTTTCACATGTCTACAATTAACAAATACAGAATACTAAGTGTGATGAATGTGGATTTCAATTCATTTTACATCTCTCTACAATATCATATCAACTTTATATTATTGATTCGGATGAAAGTTAACAGTAGCGTCTGAAATGAACATTTCATTCTATTTGAAAATAGTCATCTGGATGATAAATCCATATCTCAGAATCGATATCTACGTTATGACTCGAAATCGGAACAAGTCGCTTCAAACAATAGAGAACTATGGATTACATCATTCGGTTCAGTCAGTCAGTCACAACGTAGAACTTCGTACGTACGTACATCAGTTCGAGTTGCCATATCACATTAACACAGAGATACAGTTGTCGATTCAAATCCCATAGTGGTACACGTAGTAAGAGTATAAGCAGTAATCGGAAAGATTAGGGTTCGAAGATGTTATTGAAGGAGTATAATCCAGTGAAATAAATTTGGAAAGAGAAAAAGGATACGGACATGAGAAATTCAGAGGATTAGAATTTGGCAGAACACAAAGAGTGAATGCACCTTCGATATTGCAAACGATTTTGAGTCATGTCATTCAAGGTCTCTAACCATCGGTTGCTATCATCTCGCGAATCCCAACCAGGTAGTCTACACCTACCAACATGGCTCAGTCCACTTGTCAAAGACTTCATGGATTTATGCCACATTTTGGTCTGGCCGCCCAGGTCCTTAAGACCAACACTAATCCAACTTCTTTTTCAGGTCCCTCAAGAAATACCCTTCCACGGTGTGGGCAGCTGGGAAGTGATATGAGCCCTCATACCCGTAACAACACACATCATTCGGTTACAGTGACAAATACCAAATGTTCAAAACTTGTTTAAAATATTGAGTTCTGGGTTAAAGTAACATCAATATTAAGAAAGTAACAGGAAAAAAAAGTGAACAACTGGCACCTAAACTGAATTGGTGGATACGGAGAGTTCACTTAAAGGAGTTGAAAAATCATAATTCCAAACAAATAGTGTACATCTACTCCAGGATCCTGAGGGAATGAATGGTGTATGAACTTATTTTAGTCACTGGCTATCATGGGAATAAATTTCCTGATGTTGCTTCACTGTCTTATGGATTAGCCCTCTTGGTCAAAAGATCGAAGAATGGCTCTCCAAGAAACCGGCACACGCATAAATATGATGCACGAAGCATACTATTTTAAATGCTCAGTTGCATTACAGACATAAACCATTGATAAGCTTAATTAGATAAGGGATATATATATATATATATATATATCAGAAAAGCTTACTTATGTAGTAGTGCCCATATCAAATAGAGATGGGATGAATTGTACCCTGGAAGAAACCTTCGTTCTTTAATCAGCCGGAAAAAACTCTATATTGTTTAAATAATTTGATAATAAAGTTTGTGACTAGAATATTAAATGATCTTCATGTAAATTAGTAAGTATTGCAGGTATTCACCACGAGATATCAGTGCATGTATACCTTGCAGATGAGTGTCAAACAACACAATAACTAGATTCAGGGTTTCCTGTCGACTATCTTCAACTGCTACCTTACAACATCTTAACACAGTGAACTTGATGTCGAGTCATTCAAACGAGCGGTCACATTGCAATTTGTTATGTCGAGTGTGTCTGAGTGCCCTGTTTATATATGGCGTGATTAAACCACCAATTAGCGAGCAGTGATTTATCGATCGGACCAGTGATACACAGAAACCCGTATGAACAGTCTAGAGTACTTGTCGGTCCTGCTTTCTGCCTAGCCCAGCCACTTAAGTCCAGAACACCAATAAAAGTCTCTGTAATATGAATCATTAATCTCACACATACTGGGTTTATATACCAAACAAACTGACCATATCGTACTATAAAATAGAAAATAACATTTGTACAAGATTCAGCTAAATGTGGCTGTGAATAGGAGGGAACAGTAATTAATAGACTAGGTATAACTCAGGAATGGTAAATCGTACAGTAGTAGTCTATGGGTCAAAATAAAGCTTATAATAAAAGGAACATGAATATGAATAGTTAAGCTACTTAACAATTATACAATAGGAAATATGCATATCATATTGGTCCATAGATAGTCCTCAAAAGTTACCAATCATAATTGTCTTCGGAATATAACACAATTTGATCTATCTGCTTCGATCAGCACCAAAAAGGATTAGACAAACAATGACATAGGTAAATGCTCAATGATTTATCCAAATAGTTCTTGAAAATGACATCATTTTAAGAATCGATGAAAGGTAGGTAAGACACTAGACACTCATGTTTCATCTTAATTTAAAACTTTTCATTCAATAAACCCATGCTTTCGCATAGAATTGAACGAAGAACTGTTTTACAGATTCATTACTACTGCTGCAGTGTGGTCTACTTATATCCATATAAGTAGTGTATGGTGATGGTCAGACATAGAATGTATTTTGGCAGAAGACCGATAAAGAAAGAACAGGAATGAAGCGCAATCGCTTCGAAAATGCATGAACAATAATAATAAGAGAAAACGGATTGATATTTACAGAAGGAACAGTGAAGATTGAGACAATTGATTGTTATTTTGCAAATTAACTGTTGACTGTATGGTTATCAGAATTTCGGTCAGTTAGCTACAACGTAGGACCAGGCTCATTTATGCATCGGTCAAAGTTGCCATAACTCGTTAGCACAACAAGATCAACACCGGATTCATAGAAGTAATTAATTTAGTGGTGTTGATATATAAAAGAAAGATCGTATATAAGGATATAGTATAGGAAGGAAGAACGTTATGAAGCAATTTTAATCTCAAGGTTTAAGGGAAGATAAAGAGTGTATACACCTACGCCATTGTGATCGATTCTGAGCCATGTCACACAGAGTCTCCAACTATTGGTTACAATAGTCACGCGGACCCCAACCAAGTAGTCTGCATCTGCCAACATGACTCAGACTAGAAGTTAGTGACTTCAAGCACTGAATCAGAATTTAGTGCGATAGTCTGTAATTTATGTCTAAATACATTCGATTGTCCTCAACGAGTGTTTTGTTCACTACACTGCTACTTACCAGTTTCAATTGTTGACAGATTTAATCAAACTTATTTTTCTTTTTCAACAAAAAGAGAAGTGAAAATATACAAAGAAAAAAAAGAAACACTTACGGCAGCTGACGTGACGAAATCAACGTGTGCCAAATTATCGTCATCTTTCTCAAAAGTTACTGACTGACATGAAGAAATGACTGAAAGGTAAAATATGCATACACAGATATAGTCAGTTATAATTTCAATAAGATAAATGTAAGTAGTAGTAGTATTGGAAACATTAAAATAGTATAAAATCAGTAACAGAGTGGTACAGTTGTATTCCACTATTTGTCCTGGTGAACTGAATTTCGCATTTTGGAATTTCCATTGGATTACTATTACCATACAGCGTAGAATTCTGACTGACTATAACTAGTAACTTGATTGGATAGTCGGGATACCCCATTGCGATTATTCAGCCCCCAAATGCCCTGGTACGGTCGAGAGTGAGGAGAGTCCGCTCTCCCTCTCCAAATGCTCTCACATGGACACGCGTATATAGCCTCTGACAGGGAAGTCCTACTCAATGCCTTCTCGTGGCGGTCCAGGGTGTTGTTTACGAAACTGAGAGGACAAAATGCGAATGTCCGGAACTCTAACCGCGTTGGTGGACACGGAAAGTTCACCTAGGGGAGTTGGAAAACCCTGATTCAAAACCAATAGTGTACATAGGCTCCAGTATCCTGAAGGAACAAATGACGTATGAATCAATCGTTGGTCACTGGCTGCCATATGACTGCATCTCCTGACGATGCGCCACTGCCTTGTGGATCAGATCTTTCAGTCAAAGGCTCCCCCTAAGAAAACCACCTGCTTGCGTTTGGGCACCTGTGCAGTATCACAGCCCTCAAGCAAATCGAATGAGATTTGTATGGCGCATATGTATCTGGTGCCTCCTTGTACCAATATTTATGTGTTTAAATAAATAAATAAATATTTGTTCAAATAAATAAATAAATAAATAGCCGAGTTTTATTGGCTTGTTAATTTAACATCTTCTATATCGTACCGATCAACTGAAGAGCCGTAAAAGTAAAAAAAAGGGCAAATGTGAGGTTTGAGGGTACAATCGTAGTACAGACTGTATTGGAGTGTGATAGTAGTAAACTGTTCTTTTCAGACAATCAGTAACTCCAGGATCGGTGCCTTTCCATAGTAGAAAGAGGTATCAGAAAGAATGAACCTGAAAAATAACACACATCTCATCTTCTCCAACGGATCTTTGGTCCCGGTTGTAATATTTGAAAAGTATAGAGCCAGTATATTAAAAGCAATTTACATAAAGGTCTATTTCCAACTTCGCTTAGTTTTTAAGCTACAGAGTGTTCTATTAGAACTTTAAAACATTCAATACAAATTAAATTGATCAATAAACAGAAGACGTTTAGACATGGTTACTTTTTGGAAACAATCATCATCTATGTCTACATGAACATTAACTAGCTTCTAAATGCTAAAATATGGTATCACTTATGTTAATTTATGCGAACAACAATGGACATGAATTCAAGTAGAAAAGGTAGAAATAATTGAACAGAGGAAACACAAAGAAAGCCAGAGAATTTTTCGAAACTTATCGCTTTTGTCACATACTGAACAGAAGACATTGATATCGCCTCAATCCATCAGCCAATAAAAAAAGGATTGGCAACTGCAGAACCAAATATTAAGCAAGGGGAGAAAATAATCAAAATGAACAAACAAATAATGACCACACAATTTCAGGTCAACTGAACAAGATGTCAGTCAGTTGTGAAGGAGTCCTCATAGTTCACTTGTATAGGCTGATGATATTGGTCAGAAGGATAATGAAAGCTTAACTACTAAACCATTCATCCCAGAGACTATAACACCGCTAACATCGATGACCTGCGTAACAACTATTTTCCGTCATCTGAGGATATATATTGCGTAGGCTCGACCACAATCTATCCCGACGCACGGTATTGGTTGGAGAAGTAGTATGTTGGGAGAGAATAATAGGTTGATCAAACCAAGACACTACATTGGTCCATGAAAGTACTGATTGTTGGACTAAGCTATGTTGGTGAGTGGAGACTACCTAGTTGGGATCCGCACAGTAACTGTGACCAGTGACTGGAAATGTTAGATGATATGGTTCAGAATTAGTCACAATTGCGCAGACTTTTAAACTCTTTATCTTTCCTTGGATCTTAAGTTTTAAAATAATAGTATACTTTTCATCTCATGAACTCATTAATTCTTCTGGAATCATTATCGCCTAAACTCATTGCTGACATTATAACACTGTACAATACAGTACACATCTGGCAACATATAGCAGACTGCATGCAAGTAGAAAAAACACAAAAGAGGTTTCTACAAAATATAAAATAATTTTAGAGTATGATTAAATCACGGCTGGTAGTTTCAACCTATGTAAGACTCGTTAGTTGAATGTGCCTGCACATTCAAAGTATTGATGTTCAAACTTAGTACCTTACGCTCAAGATGGTAACGTGTCATCCATTGAACTACTGAGTTCAGGCACGCCAATAAAAGCTAATCAAAAACCCAGTTCTGAATATAAATAACAGGATAGTTCAGACCTTTATAATAATAATAATAATTAGTAGTAGTAGTAGTATTTTAGATCTCATTATCAGTCAATACCTGTTAAATGTCACATATTTAACTAAGTATACCAATGCCACAATAGAAAAAAGCAGATTAGAAAGATGGAAAACTCAGGATTTACACAACTTCTTTCAATTGACTGCCCTGTTTCTGATCTTCTTAACTACTATTTAATCCTGAGATGTCTGTGGAAACAGCCATGAATATCCCTAAACTTCCCACACAGCTGACCACACATTCAAGTAAGTCTATACAACTTGATCAACAATAAGAACTGAACATACACGAAACTGATTACTATTTATTAGTCAGTCAACGTAAACACCGAAATACAATGAGAGATCAGGTGAATAATGACGTCTCGGACAGTAAGATTGTGTGATGCGGGTTCGAGAACTATAGTGAACATCAGTTTTATCTATATTGCAGATATATATATATATATAGCCATATTTGGATAATATATTAGGCATTCGAAGTGATAAGTACTGGGTTCGAGTGTCAGAGTGAATATCAAAACAAACTCATTACACCTAATTAGATAGATTCCTAGAGATTATTTAACTTATTGGGGTTAAGATGAAGGAATGTGAAAACTTAAATTGATACCTATTTGTTCCAGGATGTATCTTACATATGATTTACCTCAAACAATTGGAGGAAAAGATACGATGCTGTTATTGATGTTCATCAAATCAGTAAAATCGAAAAAAGCCCACATCAGGAACGAATTGAACTTATAAGCAAAGATGGATAGTGGTTAGCAGAGGAATCCAGGACGCGCGTTTCGTCCTATTTGTGACTCGTCAACTGGATGTACCTGCATCTCAGAGTTGATGTTCACTCTAGGACTCGAACTCAGTAATTTTGGCTTTAAACACCATCGCGTTATCCACTCAGCTACTGAGTCCTGATAGCCACTTGCTTGTCTATCTTTGCTTACAATGCTTGTGAAATAAGACTATATCGACGCAATTCGCACAGTATGCACATATGCCAATAAGAGACTGACCAGTTGTAGTCCTACAACATCAATGGGAAGATTCAAACAAGTAATACTAAGTGAATTGAACTTAGCCTAATAGAAAGAAGACACGATTTTGAGCCACATACAGTACTCAAATCTTTACACGACACTATAGACTAAAAAGTGTAATATTTGATTAAGAGATTTCTGGAATCTAGTTTAATCTGTAACACAGACTAGTATTAAATAGGTTTAAACACTAGTAACACCATGGATAAGAGAGAGACATCTATAGTAAAACGAAATCTACATAAAGTGAGTTCAGTTGAATGAATGAGAAGAAATTCAAATAGTCAATAATTTAGAGTATAGTCATTTATCAATATGAGTACAAGTACTACTAAGATCCTATTTCCTAGGCTTAATATTCTCATTACATAGCAACTAGGTTTTAATGTATCATTCTTTCTCATCATCATCATCATCATTAAAGATCTATGTATGAATGTCTGTATAAGTGAGTAGAGAAACAAAAGAACCAAATTATATCCAAATGTATCTGGTAGATATACAATATGAAGTTCATATGATTGGTTTAACAAGTTTATATTCATCTATAGACAGGCTTATCTTTATTGTATGTATGATAATGTCTATATATATGCATCGAATTCATATGTACATATGAAGTTTGCTTGATTTCACCACTAGTATAACTTGCATAACAACGCATTTACTCCTATACTCAATATAACAACAAGTCACTATCATAGATACATATAGGCATGTATCAGTTTCTATGGCTTAAGGTAGGTGTGCGTATAGGTAGATGATGAAATAGAGACCATTGAAATTAATATACAAGACACTTCTATAAGGTACTCATATCTGTCTATCTATATATAAGCATGTGAATATACATATACAGGTTATATACATAACCTTGAAATAATGACTGGAAAAAAAAGTCGACCTTTTTATTTTGGTTCTACAAAAACAGAATATGCTTAATAGATTGTGACTATGATAAACATTGGAGTAAAACACCTATCAGAAGGGGTTTTGAGATTTAATATTTTCTGCAGAGGAGTCCCATAATAGGACGAAACGACCATCTCTGATACTATCCTACTTGATTGATTTTTTTTTACCATAGTTAATATATTAAGGATTGTAATTAATCGATCCATATTAAGATATATGCGTCCTGATAAGTGGATGCCTCAATATTGTATGACTTCTACCCGAAGTTTGTGCTGATGATGTCGTTCAGAAGGACGATGAAAGCCTCACCATCCAGCTCAGAGAACAAACCTACATCTAAATCTCAATAGTGTCTTTTGGCTATAAGTTATTATTGCATTTGGATTGTAGCTAGCATTGTGATCTAGCAGGTACGTTTTATCTTCCTTGGGGCAGGAAAATTCTTATCCTCACAAAAAACTTCACATCTATTGAACAAGTTATTGAATTTCTGGATTTAGTAGCTTAGTAGGTGATGCATTTCAAGCGATTTGTATAGGGTTCACGTTTTAGCATGAAAATTGAGCACTCAAATAAAGAGACATATAGCTGACGGGTAGCAAACAGTATGAAACGTGCCTACTGGATTCCAAGTTTAGCTATGACCTAGTTTCCATAAAACTTATATCTAAATCCGAATTCAATTGATATTGTTTATTTGAATCTTCCCATCGATGTGTTAAGACTGCAACTGGTCAGTCTATTATTGGCATATGTGCATACTGTGCGTATTGCCTCGATATAGCCTTAACTCACAAGTATTATAAGCAAAGATGGATAGTGGCTAGCAGTGGAATCCAGGACGCGCGTTTCCTTCTATTTGGGACTCGTCAGATGGATGTACCTACATCTCAGAGTTGATGTTCACTCTGGGACTCGAACCCAGTACCTTTCGTATGTGAGATACCTAACTTATTAAGGGTTAGTATACACCTCAAAGTATCTATTCTGTTTATTCATGAATACAGAAGAAGAAAAACTATAATTAATAGGAATAAATAATTGTGATCAAAATGCTTTCTGTCCACCCATAAGCAACATACATACACACACACACACGAAAGGCCATCTTTATCGCAATATGTAATTCCATTATTATATACTTAGCTGGATTGACTACACTAAAGTTATCACAAATGCATATAAAGATTAAGTTAATTAATGGGTATACATATTGCATTGACCTAAATAATAAGGTAGTATGTGTAGTTTTCTCTTGTGATACATATTTTAGTCAGTTGTTAATCGAATTTATGGAAAAACCTTTATGTACAAAGATATATATATATATATATATATATTCAGTAACTACCTTTTCATTGCCCCCAAATCCCTTGTATGGCCGAAGGTGAGGAGAGTCCGCTCTCCCTCTCCAAATGCTCTCATATGGCCACGTGTATATAGCCTCTACCAGGGGAGTCCTACTCACTGCCTTCTCGTGGAATCACTGTTATTTACGAAATTGAGAGGATGAAAAGCGAATGTCCGTGGCTTTAACCGGGTTGGTGGACACGGAGGGTCCACCTAGGAGAGTTGGAAAACCCTGATTCCAAACCAATGGTGTACATGGACTCCAGTATCCTGAAGAAACAAATGGCGTATGAATCAATCGCTGGTCACCGGCTACCATGGGGCTGCATCTCCTCACGATGTTCCACTGCCTTGTGAATCAGATCTTTCGGTCAAAAGCTCTGGGTGTGGCCCCCTAAGAGAACCACCTGTTTCGGTTTGGGCACCTGTGCAGTATCACAGCCCTCACACAAATTTTATTTGATTTGTGTGGCGCATATGCGTATTTGGTACCCCATTGTACCAATATTTATGTGTTCAAATAAATAATAAATAAGATAATGAATAAATACGGGTTTGTTTAAATCGTAAGCAAATTCGAAAACACTATTTTTCGTCAATTCCAATGGTTACCACCTTTAATAGATACGAATTAACGTGTGCACGAACATACGTAACTGTTCAGCTATGGATACAACTACTTTAACAATAATAACTTACTCAAAATTATTATTAGGGGGGTGATAGAGTATGAGGGAGAGAAAAAGAGAGAGAGAGACAGGAAGTAACGTCTACTATTTTTATTGTTCATACGGTGGTAGTTACTTTTAGTATGTATGTATGTGTATGTGTGTGTGTGTGATCAAAATATCTACAATCATTTCCTAGATACGTTTGATAGAAAAAAGAGATGAACTGGTAATAATTAATCACTGGAAATGAGGGTATAACAATAATAATGGTACTATTAGTAATGAATGAATGACAAAACTATGGTGCCAATCATTTTTCTCACCTAAAAAATTCTTATGATTTTCTTAGGATAAAGTACATCAACACCGTAATGCTTGTAATTTTATAATGCGGGTATTTCATCTTTTACAATAATATAATTACAATGAAAAGGTATTATTATTATTTAAACACATAAATGGTGATACAAAGGGGCAACAGATATATATGCACCGCACAAATTTGTGATACTGCCCTAGTGCCCAAACGCAAGCAGGTGGTTACCTTAGGGGGCCACACTCGGAGCCTTTGACCTAAAGATCTGATCCACAAGGCAGTGGAGCATCATGAGGAGATACGGTCCCGTGGTAGCCGGTCGCCAACAATTGGTTCTTAAGCCATTTGTTCCTTCAGGATACTGGAGCCCATGTGCACGATTGGTTTGGAATCAGGGTTTGCCAACTCCCCTTGGTGGATCCTCCATATCCACGAACCCGGTACTGTCAATTTCGTAAACAACAGTAATGCCACGAGAAGGCAGTGAGTAGGATTTCCCTGACAGAGGCTATATATCCGTGGCCATGTGAGAGCATTTTGGGGAGAGCGGACTCTCCCCACCCTCAGCCGTACCAGGGATTTGGGGGCAATGAAAAGGTAGTTAATCATTCAGTCTATGATTGTTAAGAAGAATTCTTCTTACATATCACCTTGAAAAAATATTCAACTTTAATGCAATTGACATTGAATAAGTTGGACTGACCTGATGATACAATAATATAACATCATCAGTAGATTTTTAATAAGCACTATAGATTAAACTGTCAAACGCTTACGACAATTTCCAGAAACCAGGAAAAATAGTGAATATACTTCGGGCTATATGGGAACTTTCAAGAGAATGATTTAAAACAACAGACTATACTTTTACAAGCGTGGTAACCAAAGACGGATAGTGACTAGCAGTGGAATCCAGGACGCGCGTTTCATCCTATTTGGGACTCGTCAGCTAGATGTACCTGCATCTCAGAGTTGATGTTCACTCTGGGACTCGAACCCAGTACCTTCCGCTTCAAACGCGATCGCGTTATCCACTCGGCCACTGAGTCCTGATAGCCACTTGCTTGTGCGATGGGGTGAAGTTTAAATTCAACTTGGTATTGTTTGTTTGAATCTTCCCATCGATGTGTTAAGACTGCAACTGGTCAGTTTCTTATTAGGATATGTGCATACCATGATTGTGAATTAAGGCTATATCGAGGCAATACGCATAGTATGCACATATACCAATAAGAGACTGACCAGTTTCAGTCCTAAACATCAATGGGAAGATTCAAACAAACAATACTAAGTTGAATTTAGACTATACTTTTCTTGTATTGATTAGGCAATTAAGGAATTTATTGTCAAGTTTATCATGATCCTAGAACTATCCAGAATCTTAGGGTCAAATTTAATCCAATGTATATACTCATATTTTGTAAGTGATCTAACCATCAAGTTTAACCTTCTAAGAATTTCTGCTTTCTGTTTGGGTTTCAAGAGTGGAAGACTTCTGGAGACTTAGAGGAGATTAAGAGGTAAGTGCCTGAGAGTTTAAGTACAAGACATATCACAAACAAATACACCATCGGTTATCAATCACTGTTAAATTGGTATACAATTATCAAGGATAAAATCGAAGATGACAAGATAGATGAATGATATTGTATATTTTCCTCTTGCGAACATGGGTACCTAATCATTAATGATAATAGACAACAGTAAAATTATATTTTTGGTAGAAAGATAATAGTTGCTCAAATGGTAATTCAATAGTAAATTATTCTATAGTTTAACATTACAAGTTAACCCTAAGAAACCATTGGAAATGAGGAATCACTAGATAGCCATTTCGCCCTAGTATTGCAATCTTCAATGGCATGCATCCAAAAACCCACCAGAGATCAAAACAGGGACTTTTAATTCTCACAAGAAGCATTAATTAAAACTGTTCCCACAGATGAGTTGTAAATCTGAAATTTTGCAACCAGAGTAACATAATAAAGGACTACTAGGAGTGAGTGCAGGCATAGACTCGTGGCGGTCTTGCGGAAATAATTTGCACTTGGAAGATGCAAAATACATTGAATGCCTATTAACACTGATTGCCGACTGATTAGGTGAGGATTGCATAGCTTGAATATCACCTCACAGTAGGACAATATCATCAGCACACTCAAGATCGAAAAGCCTTTCTCCAGGTAACGGATCTACACTATCACTACCTACTTCTATTAGAGCTGTTTTCAGAATGTCATTGATGGGAATGTTGGGGAGGAACGATGAGATCAGGTAACCCTGACTAACCCCACAGCTCGAATAGAACAATGGAGAGAGGTGGTTCTATACCTCCAGTCTACCTGAGCTACTTGTATCGAAAATGTTCAAGATATTAATAAACCTATAAATCACGCCCTTCTTGAACACACAATCCCAGAGAAGGCTATTCTAATATGAAGTAACATAATGATTGTTGGCGTACGATATGACAGTGCCATAACACTTAGGGGAGGGTGAAGATATGACGAATAAATCCATGATCAGAACGAAAACGAACCTGTTCCTCACGAGTAATTCTTCTACAGATCTTGAACAATGTAAAAGGTATGGTGGAACCCAATAACTTAGACCCAACCAAAAGTAGACTTACCACCACCATTTTTATTTTGCAGATGAAACAGACACTTTTCAAAGATAGGAAAGACTGTCACTGCATTTCAGGATGTAGCGAAACTCTCTAAATCCCAAATTTTTGTAAATCAATCAGTCAGTTCCCTGATCAGAAGTTTGTCACTATCCTTAAAAAGGGCAGGGAATAAGTCGTCTTGGCCTGATGATTTATCGTGAGTCAGAAGTTAGGGTTCTTAATAGACATCCTGCTTGTTGAATGGATCATTTATCAGAGGCCATGAAAGAACAGGATAGTCTGATCGATGTTGGTGGGACAGCAGATCATCTGAAATGTTCAGCGAGGAACTCTCTTCTTATTGTCTAGGACATCGGTAGATGCTACTGATCGGTGTCCCATCAGCTTTGTAGATTGTTTTACTTACATCAGGCTTTTCGCTGGAAGTGGCTCGGTTGGTTTGAAATGGCTTCCAACAATTACCAACATTCAATGGCTTCCCAAATTGAAGACATAGCTTAGTAACTATTAGCGTTATTGTCATATCGACAGTGGTATGTCAGTTGATCAGTCACACAACATTAGCATAACGAGACGCCAAAGTAGTAGAAGTATTAACAGTATCAGTAGTAATAGAAATGATTGAGCATAGAAGATATGTTCCGAGATGAGAGTATGAGTATATGAAACATTAAAAGACAAGATAATTTAGAAACTTAGGATTTAAATAAGAGCAAACAATGAGTGTACCAGTCTCTAAACATTGGTTACGAAAGCGTCACGGACCCCAACAAGGTGTTTTGTACCTATTTATACGGCTCAATCCAATAAAAAGTGGTACGTCTCAGTCATGGTGGTTTTACGCCCTCAATCAATATATCGACTCTTCTTAGAGTGCCATAACAGTATTACACCACATACGATCAATATTTCAAAGACGTTTGTGATTCAACACTAGAGATCTGTACATGTCTAGAAACTTCGGCTGCTATGTTTCACAGACAAATGAGTTTCTTACATACATGCCGTTTTCATCACACACCAAATCACATGGGCTGATAGGAGACTATTAGAGTAAGTAAAATAGTTAACGCGCTCAACTGTTTCCTAGTTCCTATAATCAGATTAGGTATTGACAAAGACAAGTCTTGAAGATACATTTAGTATTTAGGTGGAGAGAAACGCATTCTAAACATTATCTCATTGTCACTTAAAACGTTTTTCAGTCATTTTTATTCAACATGATATTGTCAGGTGGGCTAAAAAAGACAGTTTCTAGGTAGGAGAATAAACCTTAGAAAGTTAGATTATGAAAGAGTTGATTCTAGAAAGATATCAATGACAAAATGAAGTGTGAATGGAATGTACATAAAAAAGTCACCTAAGGTGACTAAAATGCGAACACACTAATCACAAATAAATTCTCAACTCCACTCTATCTTAACACGTCTCAATTCAACAGTTAGTGATTTAACAGAGGTGGTTTATGGGTATTAGTTTTATGAATCGGTAAACTTGAAAACATTGGACGGCCGTTTCACCCTAGTATAGGACTTCAAGATGGGTTTCCTGTAGTTCAATTGAGAAGCCGTGACCAGTTGAGTCTAATTCGTGTCGGGTAGAGACAGTTATCTAACTCAGACAATGGATGAATGATTGCGAAACCATTCATGGGTCAATGGAAGTTAGACATTAACACCGTTGGATGCCGGCTAAAAGATAAGCGTTCGCGCGCGAGATCGAATGTTCTAGATTCGAGTCCCGCATGTGGGATCGTGGACGCGCATTGCTGAGGAGTCCCATGCTAAGACTAAACGGCCGTTCAGTACTTTCAAATTTTCACTGGTGGCCTAGGTTACATCGACTTGTGAATTCAATTATTAAAATCACTACAATCTCCATAAACCTTCATTCCTATAACTAACTAACCAATAAACAAATAAGAAACTAAATTCACTCAGTATTAATTGTTTGAATCTTCCCATTGATGTGTTAGGACTGCAACTGATCAGTCTCATATTGGCATATGTGAATATTGTGCGTATTGCCTCGATATAGCCTTATTTCACAAGCATTGTAAGCAAAGATGGATAGTGGATAGCAGTGGAATCCAACTCTGAGATGCAGGTACATCCAGTTGACGATTCGCAAATAGGACGAAACGCGCGTCAAACTGGATTCCACTGTTAGCCACTATCCATCTTTACTTACTAGTTTGAATGTAGAGAATCTTTAAACTAAAGTAAATATTGATTATGAACAGAAAGCCAGTCATCTATAATGATCAAACACGTACAAGTACATAGGTAATTGTATATCTTTGATGTTTTATTAACTTATTTTCAATGATATAACAGTAACATTTTTTTTTAGTCACTAGGTCATCTGGAAAAATTGGTTAAACATGCCAATTGTCTATATATCCATATATGTGCGTGTGTATGTATACATATGTGTAATAATATGTATTTCTCCCTCTCCCCTCTTTTTCTTTTTGTGATACAATATCTTCTTGTGTTTTAACTAAAAATTCATACATACATACAAACACATACACACACCCAGAGAGAAATAAAACAAACCCTAATCTTGATAGTAATTTGTTAAAAAAGAATTTGCATTTCAATTTGTTTACCATAAACATACGAGAAAAACAACAAATATGAATATATGTAAATAAGTTTTCCATAAGATAGATATTAAAACATAGATACTAATTGATGAGCATTGATTCTTGAAATTTAGGGTAATTTCACCCCAATTTTGTGCATAATATACATGGTAACATCTGTATAACTTTAAGCTTTAATGATTAAGGTATAACCTATATAGAAAGAGTGCGTACACACACTGTCCTAACCACTAGACCATCGAGTAAGTAATGTAATTGTTAGGAAACGGGTAATAGGTAAGGATGGCAAATCGATTGATGAAGTAGTGAAACTTCATCAGTTGAAATAGCTGGGACACGTGTTATGTATGCCCAACCACCGACTACCCAGATGTGCAATGTTACATGGTGTAGGAATAGGTTGGAAGAAAGCTAGGGGCGGCCAGACAAAAACGTGGCACAAATTCATGAAGTCTCTGACAAGTGGACTGAGCCATGTTGGTAGGTGTAGATGACCTGGTTGGGATTCGCGAGATGATAGCAACCGATGGTTAGAGACCTTGAATGACATGACTCAAAATCGTTTGCAATATCGAAGGTGCATCCACTCTTTGTGTTCGACCAAATTCTAATCTTCTGAATTCTTCATGTCCCTATCCTTTTTCTCTTTCCAAATTTATTTCACTGGATTATACTCCTTCAATAACATCTTCAAACCATAAGCTTTCACATAATGCTTATACTCTTACCACTTCTACCACTATGGGATTTGAATCGACGGCTGCATCTGTGTGTTAATGTGGTATGGCAACTCGAACTGATGTACGTACGTACGAAGTTCTATGTTGTGACTGACTGACTGTGTACACGCATGCTATTGAATAAAAAGCTTAAGCATAAAGGGAATTCTTGTTGATTGGATTTTGAATATTGTGAATCAAGCATTATACAATATCGAATAGCTTAACAAAATGATCACACTTTAAAACTAAGGATTCGGAGAATTCAATCATCCTGTTTACCATCATCATAGACGAGTTAGTGATACTGCCCGTGTGCTGAAACGGAATTAAGTCGGGCCGGAGTTGTAAATTACAAACTCAAAGTAATGAAAGTCAAATAGCTTCTAACTACTGAGGCACTTCTTCAAACTCAAGAATATAAAAATAATTTAAAGTAATTCATCGTCAATTACAAGTGTTTATATTTCTCGATTGTTGATACTCAAGATTAAATTTGGCTACCTTTTTTGGCAAGAACATATGGAACTCAAAACAACTGTCAACTAACTTCAAAGTGAGAATCTTCAATACGAACGTCAAGACAGTCCTACTGTTCGAAGATGAAACGTGGAGAACTACTAAATCCATCGTCAAGAAGGTACAAGTATTTATAAACAGTTGTCTACGCAAAATACTCAACATCCATTGACCGGATACTATCAGCAACAGCGTTTTATGGGAGAGGAAAAACCAGCTTCCAGTTGAAGAGGAAATTAGGAAAAGACATTGGAAGTGGATCAGACATACATTAAGGAAATCCCCAAACTGCATCACGGGGCAAGCGCTAACTTGGAATCCGGAAGGGAAGCGGAAAGGGGAAGGCAAAAGAACACATTGCACCGGGAAATAGAAGCAGATATGAAAGGAATGTTAACTGGAAAGGAAGGCTCAGGACACAGTTGGATGGAGAATGCTGGTGGGCGGCCTAAGCTCCTCCACGAGGGGTAACAGGCGTAAGTAAGTAACTCTTTTTTGGTATATGTACTTATTCATTCAATGAACGACTCGATATGGTCTATGGCTATAAACGGATTATATTTTGAATATTAGCTAATAACAGAATCTTGAACGAGCGTTCCTTCCTATTTAGGAGACATCGGCTAGATTTACCTGGATCACTCTCTCTACATTAATGTTCATACTGAGATTTTCGAATACTACAATACAAGTACATTCAACTAAAGAGTCGCAAAGAAGCTGAAAAGCACCATTGTCGATTCCACTGCTATCCATAATAGAAAATACACTTTAAAGAAATGGCACGCATGAAGCAGATTTCCCGCAAGAGTACAGGTGGAAAGGCTCCCAGGAAGCAACTAGCCACTAAAGCTAAGCGGAAGAGTGCACCAGCTACTGGTGGTGTTAAAAAACCACATCGTTATCGTTCTGGAACAGTAGCCTTACGTGAGATTCATCGTTATCAAAAATCAAAACAAATTAGGGCATACCTTTAAATTTCTCTGGTTTACCTAAACTTTCCAAAATATTTGTACACATTTTTAAAAATGATTCATTTAGACAAATTTCTTTTATTGTCGAATCATCATCACCATCATCATCATTGAGAGAAGGATTACTGAAAATAATTCTTTTCATTGACATAATAGTATGATCGTTATCTTTAGGTAATGATGGCGAAGTAGATGTGATCGTTTGTTGAGGTTTCGGTTCATTCTCATCAGTTACAATGTGTTTATTAGATGGGGTAAAAATTGGTGGAATATAGTTTACAAATACTTCTTGAAGATAATTAACCAGTTCAGTTGATCCATAATTCAAGAGAGTGGAGAAATCCAGTGGAGAAGTTGAAGAAGAGAGTGAATTCGATATTGAAGATGAGAAACAGGACTGTGGTACTTGGATTGACAACTGGGCAGCTAAAAGACGTGCATAACTGATGACGAATGTTTGATGTCTGAAAACAAAAAAAAGAAAAGTGAATAGATAGAACTAAGGAATCAAATGCAATTTCGAATAGTACTGTCTGACTGAGTCAGTGGTGTTGTGTGTGTGACAGGATACATACCCGCGGGAGTGACACAGAAAATCGAAATCTTAACTATTTACTAAACACATATATTTCAAAGTGTCAGCGGGTAAGTCACTTATAAATGACTTAGCACAACTACACTTCACTACAAAATA
Organism: Schistosoma mansoni; assembly: GCF_000237925.1. Lineage (NCBI taxonomy): Eukaryota > Metazoa > Platyhelminthes > Trematoda > Strigeidida > Schistosomatidae > Schistosoma > Schistosoma mansoni. Next base: position 54,772,410 of record NC_031502.1, read on the forward strand.
CCCACTTTATGTCAGCACAGCGACAGAGATGAAATTGAAAAGATGACAAGTAAAGAAATCAAAGTAATCACATAAATAATATTAAAAACAAAACATATGGTTTCGAAAAATAACTAATAGGATAAGTGAGTAAAAAGTTCTGACCATGGTTATCGTATGGATTCCAACTAGGTAGACCGCACTCACCAACTGGCTTAGGCCAACAGTCAATGATTTAATGAACTGATCTAATGTCTTGAATTGTTCGTCCTTAGTTTTGTTCCAGACTACCGTTTCCCCAGATAATGCTAAGCTTCGAAGTAGGCGGTTATCGGGCTTACATGATATATATCTCAATTAACTTAGTTGGTGCAGATACTCATTCTTATCAATCGATTTGCCATATTTGCGTACTACGCTGCATCTAACTCCAACATTAATCATTTGACGATTTATTTACTTAAACACAAAAACATTGATACAAAGAGACACTAAATACATATGCATCACACTTCATCACTCGATTTATGTGGTGGTTGGAATACTGCCCGGACGCCCAAACTGAAGCAGGTCGTTTTCTTTTCGACTTAGAGATCAAATCCACAAGGCAGTGCAGCAATGTTAAGAGATGCAGTCACATGGTAACTGGTCACCAACAATACGTTCATACACCATTTGTTCCCTCAGGATCTTGGAACCGATGTGTAACATTGGTTTGGAATCAGGCTTTTCCAACTCACATAGATGGATCCTCCGGTTAAAGCATTGGACATTTGCGTTTCATCCTCTCAATTTTGTGAACATCCCAGACAGTGTTATACGCGTCGCCATGTGAGAGCATTTCAAGAAGAAGAGCAGACTCTCACCACCCTCGAACGCACCAGAGCAATCGGGGTGATGATGATTCCGTGACATGCAAGAAATGCCTAGAACATCTCTATAACCAAATACTAGTAAACTATCTCTATCTTTACTGATCACATTTCATACCCACAAAACATAAACTATGATGTTCAATATGAATGAAAAACAGTTGTCGATAGGATGTTCTAATTAGAAAGTAGTTTATTCATTGTTCATACATACAAATATTTCAAGAATTTACAACTATATAATATGAACTATGGGAATAAAGGAAATGTGATAATAATTTCACTGAAAGAAAAACTGGTTAAGCGAAAATTTATGGCTATTCAGTAGGTAGGTTGATAGATAAAGATATAGAGATCGATTCTAAATGAAACTAGGGAGCTTCACTATTATTATCATTATTAATACATCAATCATAATATTATCGAAAATCGATCGACTCAACTATATGATAATAAGCAAAGATGGATAGTGGCTAACAGTGGAATCCAGTTTGACGCGCGTTTCATCCTATTTGGGACTCGTCAACTGGATGTACCTGCATCTCAGAGTTGATGTTCAATCTGGGACTCGAAACCCAGTACCTTTCGCTTGTAAATTAAGGCTATATCGAGGCAATACGCACAGTATGCACATATGACAATTAGAGACTGACCAGTTGCAGTCCTAACACATCAATAGGAAGATTCAAACAAACAATACTAAATGAATTTATATGATAATAATTAGTAATGATTCTCCTCAAACAGACATACATATGTATATGGATGTATGCATAGACTAATCATGGAACTAGATGACTGATGGACATACTAATGACATATCTTTTAGTTAGTAACTATGTCTTCATTCATGTAACCATATAATGACGTAATATGTATTGTATATTGAAATAGTATGAAGATTATTCTAAAAGAAATCAATGTTATCAGAGCATGAAAAAAAGGGGGATGAATATGTTTGATGTGAATGTAAATAAAATAGCAGAAGACATGAGATTAAAGTTTTATATCAGTTAGTAAACGTCAGGATGACATATGTTTTTTGTTTTTGATATCATGAGGGAACTTTAAATTCACTTAGTATTGTTTGCTTGAATCTTTCCATTGATGTTTAGGACTGCAACTGGTCAGTCTCTAATTGGCACATCAATGGGAAGATTCAAGCAAACAATACTAAGTGAATTTAAACTTCACCCCACTGCACAAACAAGCGGCTATCAGGGCTCAGTAACTAATTGGATAACGCGGTGGCGTTCGAAGCAAAAGGTACTGGGTTCGAGTCCCAGAGTGAACCTGCTAGTCACTATCCATCTTTGCTTACAATGCCTGAGGGAGCTTTGTTAATTCCCATATGATTTGTATAGTTATTTTGAAACTTAATGTTTCTTACTGATTCACATAAAACTTCATTTTACATTTATTCAGCTTGTAGATGAAGTAGGTAAAGATCCATTCATTGAGAACAAAAGGAATTCCGATTGAAACAATGAGATTCGTTCTTAGAATGAATATTCCAGGAGTTGGTGAGGATGTATTTGATTTAAAATAATTTATCGATTATTGACACTCTACAGATCAAAGAAACTTATATTCGTTTCTTCAAATAATCATTGCAGATTTGATTTTATATAATTCAGATTAGGTCTGGTACAACCGGGCATTATGTATAATACTTACTTACTTACGCGTGTTACTTCCGCCCCCAAATGCTCTAGTACGGTCGAGGGTGAGGAGAGTCAGCTCTCCCTCACAAAATGCTCTCACACGGCCACGCATATACAATCATTGCCAGCGTAGTTCTACTCACCGCCTTCTAACGTCAGGGATGTTGTTCACAAAATTTAGAGAACGAAAAGCCAATGTCTGGCGTTTTAACCGGGTCTTTGGACACGGAGGATCCACCGATGCGAGTTGGAAAACCCTGATTCGAAACCAATGATGCATACGGGCTCCAGGAGCCTGAGGGAACAAATGGTGTATGAACCTATTGTTGGTGACCGGTTACCATGTGACTGCATCTCTTAAGGTTGCCTCACTACCTTGTGGATAAGACCTGTAGATCAGTTGGTCGTGATGTGGCACCCTAAGAAAAACACCGGCTTCAATTCAGACTCCTGGACAGTATTCCAGCCATCGCACAAATCGAATGATGAAATGTGACACATATGTATTTAGTGCCTGTTTGTGTCAATGTTTATATGTTTAAATGAATCAGTAAACAATGAATATAATTACTTTAACCAGAATATTTAACATTGATTAGGTGTTTGTAGTTAAGATGATTCTAATTCACTTAAATGACATAAAAACAGATCGTGAGATAATAGCGTGATGTTGAGTATGTTGTGCTGAATACACAATGATAACATCTGATTGGTTATAAATGGTAATGAGTTCATCATATGTGTTGGTTATTTATAATAGAAAATAAAATAAACAACCATATAGTATTATTGATGAACATTTTAAAATTAGAAATAGTAGTAGTAGTAGTGTGGTGTGGTCTACTTATATCCATATAAGTAGTATATGGTGAGGGTCAGACATAGAATGTATTTTGGCAGAAAACCGATAAGGAAAGAACTGAAATGAAGCGCACTTGGTAGGAAAATGCATGAACAATGAAATTAGAGAAGATGAACTGATATTTACAGAAGGAACAGTGAAGATTGAGACAAATTAACTGTTCATTGTATGGTTATCAGAATTTAGTCAGATAGTCTGTAATTTGCGCTTAAAAACATTCGATTGTCCCCACTCGTGTTCTCGTTTACTGAAGTAGTAGTAGTAGTAGTAGTAGTAGTAGCGTGAATGTATGACTTTATCGTAATTAGTGTTAAATTCTCAATAGTAATAAGATATTCATTAGTATAACATATATAAGCGAACAATATTGTTTTCGATTAGATCCTCATCAGGCTTTACTCTAATATACAGTAATATTTATATGCATATACGAAATTATTAAACCAATCAAGGCAGTTTATGAGTCAATGATAAGAGTGGAATAGATTACATAATCAAAATTAATAATAAGTAGAAAGTACAAATTGATAGTGTAATGACAGGTGTGCTAGTTGTGATAAGAATAATAAAAGGCTTGAATCAACTCAACGACGTAAAAGACATAAATATGAAAACAGAGAAAATGTTGACTAATTCACTAAAGGAATTAAAAAATAAAGAAATAATCACTCCGAGTATACACGATTCACTTAAACCCACCGGATCGAACACGCCACGACTATATGGTCTACCCAAAGTTCACAAGGTAGGTCTTCCGCTTCGTCCAGTTTTAGACATGTATAATTCACCCTACCATAAAACTGCAAAGTGGCTAGTTCAAATCCTGGAACCCTTACACAAACTAGTCGTCAACAAAAGCGTGAAAGACGTTTTTGATTTCATTTCGAAGATTGAACATATGAACTTAAGTGGTAAACGGATGATATCTTTAGATGTTGCTTCCCTGTTCACCAACGTTCCACTAACTGAGACTATTGATTTTGTGTGTCAACAATTGCATGAAAAACAAATCAATGTCGGAATTCCTGAGGTCAGTCTTAAAGAGTTACTTTTGAAATGTACAATGAATGTTCATTTTGTCTTTAATAATACATATTATAGACAAATTGATGGTATAGCGATGGGTTCACCTCTAGGTCCTATCCTAGCGGACTTTTTTCTTGCGAAACTAGAGAATGGACCCCTCAAAGATGTTATCAACAAGCTTGACTTCTATTGTCGGTACGTTGATGACACTTTTATTATCGTGGATCAGGACATTGGCAAAGTCGAACTACTCGAACAGTTAAACAATAAACACCAAGCTATTAAATTCACATGTGAAGAGGAAATAGATAATAAATTAAATTTCCTTGACGTATTGTTAATAAAAAAAGCGAACGGCTCCATCAGTAGAAGTGTGTTTAGGAAAAGTTCTTCATCTAGCCAGTACACACACTTCTTAAGCTTCGTACCTATCTACTATAAAAGGAATTTAGTCAAATGTCTGGCAAATAGAGCTAGGAAGATTTGCTCAGTCGATTCTATCAACAATGAGTTAGAGGTTACCCACAATAAGAACTGTTAATAAAGACAGATTGCCTGAATTCGCCACATCTATGTGTATTTACCAATTCAACTGCTCCTGTGGAGCCAGTTATATAGGGCGTACAATTCGGCAAGTTCGTCAACGAATAACAGAACACCATCCGTCATGGTTGACTAAAGGACAGATAAAGGGGATTAAGAGTTCTATTCTCGCTCACTTGGTGGACACAGGTCATCATGTTGAACTGAATAAAGCTTTTAAGGTTATCTACCATATTCCATCAAATTTACCACATGGTTTACGAGCTCGTCTATTGCACATAGCTGAAGCCATCGCAATTCATATCTACAAACCGAACCTATGTATCCAAAAGAAGTTTGTACAACCACTCTCGCTACCTTGGCCATCGGTATAGCGGAGTTTGTAGCATAATTTCGGTAAACAATTATCTTATTCCTTCCATTTTTTGTATTTTGTATTTTACTTATTCTCTTCATTCGTCTCTTGATTCTTACATAATTACTATATTACTGACCATTCATCAAAATTTTTTAGTTCTTACTTCTCTTTTTTATATATTATGCAACGTAGCAAACGCTTGATTTTCGAATAATAACTTTGATTAGTATTAATCCTTCTCTTCCAATTAATGTTAGTTTATAATCGATGTCATTATATAATCATTACGTAACGTATCTACTCCATGAGTGTTATTTAATTATTGTAAATCATATATATATTAGTGTAGAGCCATGATGAAAAACTAATTGAAAAGAAATTTCTTCGCTCGATTCGTTCCTTTTTTAGAAAACAATATTGTTCGCTTATATATGTTGTTCTAAATCACAATATGGGAATTTTTCAAATTCATTAGTATGTATGTTTATACTGTTTGCATTCAAATATTTCTGAATGATAATGATTATCATAGTTGAAATCATGAGTCAATTGACACTAGACCACCATGGAAAACCTGGAAGCACTGGACGGTCGTTTCGTCCTATTATGGGACTCCTCAGCAGTGCGCATCCACGATCTCGCCTCGCGAGCGAGATTCGAACCCAGGACGTACCAGTCTCGCGCCAGAACACTTAACCGATAGACTACTGAGCCGGTCTAGCTTCAATTGACTCATGATTTCAACTATGAAAATACTGAAATCTCCACAAAACCCCTTCTGATTTGATAATGATTAGTAGCTTGTATAGTGTTATATCTAGAGCCTTGATTCTTAATATGCCGCGAACTACTCGACTACTTGAACGATAGAACCCGCAACGTCGCAAAAGAGAGAAGACAAAGACTGGTAAGTAGGAAGTTTATTCCCCAAATCAGTGTCAAAATATAGCACAGAAATCTCGTGTATTTATAGTTTTTTGGCTGAATGTAAATCATCATTTAGGTCAACCAATAGGCACATAGGGGTCATGCTAATCCATCCAATGGGGAAGCTACATGTCGACATTCTAGAACATTCCCCTAGCAGTGATTGGATGGAATGTCTGTGGCTCTTCCTGGGCTTCTTAAGGCTTCCTAGAGTCTACCGACGGGCCGTCCTTACATATAGATAGATTCTTGATGTATAAAGTCAGTGTTAAAATCTATTGATCAGTTGATAATTTGTTGCCATTTCAGTAATTCAGTTATCAATGTTCATTATTTAACAACTATAAAAAGTAAGCTTTAAGAGGAGACCAAGAGTAAATTCACTTGAGCCATGTTATCCAACGTTACGATGGAGGTGAGGACCCCAATCTGATCCGATCGTTGATAACTTTATAAGAAGATGCGATATCTTAGTTTGGACACATCAAACTTTCCTTCAAATAATCTATATGGTGGATAACATTGAGTTTTTAAGTAAGTGATTGTTGGTCACACATTAATTAAGTTCCAACAATTCCAGTCAATGAAGACCTATTACCTCAACAACCGAGTTACACTGCAATAAGGTGAGAATGGTAAGTATTACAATATTAAACAAAACGATTATCACAATTGATTGATCACTGGGTGGTGATCAATGTCATGCGCGTCGAGTCCTTCTTAATGCTGATCGAATGCTATCAATCAAGTTGCAATGTGGCCACTAGTCTAGGTGGCTCGACACTGTGTGCACTATGTTGAGATAAGATGGTGGTTGGAGGTGGTCAACAGGAAACTCTGAATCCGGGTTTTGTGCTACTTGGAACTCATCAGCAAACTGTACCTGTAATCTTGAGGGAACTGGTGCTCCCTGACGGATTCGATCCCGCGTCACAGTCAGAGACGTCACCACTGAGCTATTCGGGCTGTGATTGACCTCCTGTAGGACTGAGATGTAACCACAATTGATTGATCGGTCGCGTGTCGAGTCCTTCTTAGTGCTGATCGAATGCTATTGATCGTCTCTGACTGTGAAGCTGGGTGACACGGGATTGAATCCGTCAGGGAGCACCAGTTCCCTCAAGACTACAGGTACACCTTGCTGACGAGTGCCAAAAAACACGAAACCCAGGTCCAGGGTTTCCTGTTGACCACCTCAAATCACCATCTTATAAAACGATTATCATTATTTTCATTACAAACACTAAGAAGTCTTAAGTATTCTGATTCATTTCTCAGTAGAAGCACTAACATTGGAAGAAATCACACAACAAGGACTGAACATTGGAATATACGTATGAAGTCACAGCGCAATTTTGTAACGTAGTTTCATAAAGATGCATCAGTCTTATTTTAAGTGATGTAATTTGTAAACATTTGATTTTATTTTGCTTTAAATATCTTAATAAAGATGCTCAAAGGGAGATAAAATTAGTGGACACTTATTTCGTTATTGTTTTACGCCTACATTTTGATGTCAAATTGATAGCATATACTGAATAGTGACTAATAGCGGAATCCGAGCTGTACGATTCAGCATAATTTATAGACGTTAGTCGTGTATACTTGCATTAGTGTATTGAAATTTATATAGGTATCTAAACATAGTATCCATTGTTTCAAATGTAGCTATTGGACTATTGAACCATAGTAGCTGTCATTAGGTAATAATCATAGTAGCGATGTTAAAGTATTTCAGACACTCACAAGTAACCTACATACCAGTAGACTGGTCAGTTCAGTTTTAAATATTTTTTTTCGTTTCCAAGCCATTCAGAGATTGTCATTTAACATAACTGAACTTAAACCAAGATGGAACACACATATGGTACGTCATAAAAGTAGAAAAAAACGCAAGTGTCCAAATAAAAGTTACAATGAAAATGTTTGCCAGCTGTGATTGGTTGGAAGGGAATTACCAAGAAAAGTCAGAGTATTTCCACATTGAATGTATCAGTCACTTTTCTCCCAACAACATATCTATTACATTTTGAATAGTGTCTAATAGTAGAGTAAGCAATGCATACTTTATCAAGTGGTTTTATGATATCTTAAGCAATGGATACTTAGTTCAAGTTTCGGTCTCAAATTAGACATGGATTAGTCGCGGATACGCACTGCTGAGGAGTCCCACAATAGGACGAAACGCCGTCCAGTGCTTCCAGGTTTTCCCTGGTGGTCTAGCTTCAATAGACTCACGCTATCAACTATGAAAATATTTATACTTTATAGTCATCTTGGAGAATGTAAAAATAACGAAGAAACCAATCGAGAAGTCCATGATGCTTATTAGAGATGGATAGCTTCAGCTGTGAATGTACAGAGATACACTTGCTTAGCTAACACATAATTAATAACAGTTTGTTTAGATCATTATAAGTATAGGTTTGAACTATTCCGTTATTGAGATTCTTGGCTGTATTTTGATCAGTCTTTCTTAGCTCATACGCATACAGTGACAATTGCCTAGACAGCTATTTTGTTACCAGTTTTATAGAAGACATAGAATATGGCTAGAATTGGAGTCCAAGACGCTTGTTTCAATTTATTTCAGACTCATGGACCGGATACAAACGTATCCCAATGCCAATGCTCACACTTGGACTTGTTACTGGCTTTCTAAAATCCGTCTCTCAGTGGATAACACATTAGGCACTTAAGAAGGGAACTGAAACACCAAAATTAGGGACCAAAAAAACATCAACATCTTCAACTTCAACTAAAAATACTCTCCCATCATCTCAGACAAAACTTACTGAGTTTGAATTTTCAATATGAACGACAACATCATGATCTAAATTTTATTTATTTATTGATTTAAACACATAAATATTGGTAAAAAGAGGCACCAGATATATATGCGCCACACAAATCTTATTTGATTTGTGTGTGGTCTGTGATACTGCTCAGGTGACCAAACTGAAACAGGTGATTTTCATAAGTGGCCACAACCGAAGCCTTTGAACTAAAGGTCTGATACCCAAGGCAGTGGAGTATCGTGGGGAGATGCAGTCTCATGGTAGGTGGTGACCAACGATTGGTTTCTACGCCATTTGTTCCTTCAGGATAGTGGAGCCCATGTACACCATTGGTTTGTAATCAGGGTTTTCCAACTCCTCTAGATAGGACCCTCCGTATATAGTCCACCAACCCGGTTAGAGCGCTTTTCATCCTCTCAATTTCGTAAACAACAGTAATGCCCCGAGAGGGCATTGAGTAGGACTTCCCTGGTATAGGTTGTATACGCGTGGCCATATGAGTGCATTTCAAGACGGAGAGTGGACTCTCTCCACTCTCGGCCATACCAGGGCATTTGGGGGTACATGATCTAAATACATCTAACTGATGAACAATAATCTAACTATTTTATAACACTTCATCATTTACTTCCTTTATACAAACACTATTTTCAATGTGTGTGACAAAACAAAAAAAGAAGAAGTAAAAATTGCTTTCATTTACATCGACCTAAAGTATTCTATTACCCATGACCTTGGACAGATGATGATTATCATGAGAATCAACCAAATCAAATGACTTTTTTTTTTAAGTTAAACCAAAATATGCGCGAAAATAATCATCAATTATTTTCAGTGACCCTAGAGAATAAATTATATATATATATATATATATATATAGAGAGAGAGAGAGAGGGGAGGGAGGGAG
>NC_031502.1:54782545-54787099 GCF_000237925.1 Schistosoma mansoni
AAACAAAAATATACGCATAAAAAATAATCAATTTTTTTTTGTGTCCATAGAGAAAAAATTATATATATATATATATATATATATAGAGAGAGAGAGAGAGAGGGGAGGGAGGGAGGTAGATACCATACTCTCTTTGAGAAACGAAAAAAAATTGGCTTGGTTTCAAGAATTCTTTTTTTCCAAATGAAAAAACAAACAAAAAAAATTTGTTTTACACTTCATTTTTTTTTAAAAAATAAATAAATTTTATTTTAGTTAAAATGAACAAATAATAAACATATAAAAATAAATATGCATTAAGGTCATTGACTATATATATATAGATATATGTAAATATAATGACAGACAGTAAAAGAGAGAAGAATATAATTAAGTAAAATGGATGGAAGGATTAGGAAAGACTTCGTTTTTTTTGTAGAAAAAGAGTTTCTACTTTTTATCGATACAATGAAATAGTGGTCGGATCTGATTGTATATTTTAACGCCCCCTAATGCCCTGGTACGGCTGAGAGTGGGGAGAGTCCGCTCTCCCTCTCCAAATGCTCTCATATAGTCACGTGTATGTAGTCTCTGTCAGGGAAGTCCTACTCACTGCTTTCTCACAGTGGCATTACTATTGTTTACGAAATTGAGAGGACGAAAAGCGAATGTTCGGCGCTTTAACCAGGAAGTTGGAAAACCCTGATTCCAAACCAATGGTGCACATGGGCTCCAGTATCTTGAAAGAACAAATGGCGTATGAACCAATCGTTGGTCATCGGTTACCATTGGACTGCGTCTCCTTCTGTAGCTCCACTGCCTTTTGGATCAGACCTTTAGGTCAAATGTTCCGAGTGTGGCCCCTTAAGAAAATCACTTGTTTCAGTTTGGGCACCTGGGCAGTATCACAACCCTCACACAAATCAAATAAGATTTGTGTGGCGCATATGTAGTAAAGTTTATCGAAACAGTTATTTAGTTATCTTTTTTAGAAAATATACTTAAAGAAATTAGTAAGGCAAAACTTACAAAGGATCTGTAATGGAATATTCAATCGATTTAGGTGGACGTTTAGGGAATTGCCAAAATGGTGCTAAACAAGAAATAGAAAAAAAGAAGAGTCGGAAAGATCTTTACCTTAAAACTAAAAATTAACAAGTAACAAAAGCATAATAAGTGGAAATCCTATCATTATACTATTCGGGTTGATTTCCATATATATGACCTCATATAGGGCCACAATGGAATATAGATTTCTAGTAAATTTGATGTTGTTACATGGTTGAAGACAATTGACAGACAGAAGATAAGATCTTTGTAGTATTGTGTTCACCTCTTGGATATCGCAGTTACCCAATCAAGGTCTTAAGTTCGGAGTTAGCATGTACAAAACTACTCACAAACAGCACTGTGTAACTGGGTTTCAATAGCTATCGCTTTTGGTTCTGTGATGAAACTCTTCAGTTATCAAAATCACCCTTAATTTAGTTTCCTTTTCGTACCCATGGTATGAGGAACCGAGAACCGATAAACGTTTTCATACCAATAGAGGTACCTTAGACTAACTGGTCGAGTCATGGTTTGTCTTTGGCTTGTTCATACGTATCCGTGAGAAATATTTGAAACTTTAGGAGAACTGAAGCCGACATCGAAGACAGTACCACTGTGTTATGTAGATCATAACACACTTACCAGTCAGCGAATATTAAACAATTTTGTGATGCTAAACCTTGAAAATGATCATCCTCCAATTACATTTTTCTCGATATACCTCAGTATATTTCAAATACAGGCCATCAGTGAAATCTAGGATGTGCATTTCAATCAATTTGGGACTATTCAGTCGAATAAAAAAATGTCCAAGTGTCGGTATCCACATTGAGATTCCAACCCAAATATGCACCACATAAATGTCCATGTGTTACTCATTAAGATATTCAATCTATGATGACATTCATTGATTCAATAGAAGAATGATGCTCATATTCATAAGTTCTGTTTAGTTTTCCTCTTATTAATGTTGATAACTGAGAACAAAAACACTTATGAATAACCAATCATAATTTTGTCAAAAAACCTCTCATTAATAAAGGTCTTTTTGGTAACTCTTGTAACTATTTCTTGTGTGACATCATTCGTTACTAATTTCAGATGAATTAAAACCCTAATCTTTCCGACTACTGCTTATACTTTTACTACTTCTAACACTATGGGATTTGAATCGGCAATTATATCTCTGTGCTAATGTGGTATAGCAACTTGAACTGATGTACGTACGTACGAAGTTATACGTTGTTGTTGTTGACTGACTGATTGGAAAATATAAACTGATGTTATAAAATTATATGGTCATTACTGAAATGATATCATTCTTGTAGCAAGATTTGAAAGTCCTAAGTGTTATATAGTAGCGAAGACATAAGTACGGATAACTTGCAGGACCTATTATTCTTATTGTATAACTATTCAGTAACTAGATTATGTATATCTATATTCATCTTATGACAAGCTTCATTTTGGCCTATTGATTATTGTTATATGATTTACTGTTCCTAAGTTATACTCAGTTTATTGATTATTGTCTCCCACGCTCCCAGCCACATTTGGCTTGATCTTGTACAAATATTATTTTCTATTTCATGGTGCGATGTGGCCTGTCTGTCTGATATATAAACAAAGTATGCTTGAAATAAACGATTCGTATTGCCGAGGCTGCTATTGGTGTTCTGGACGGGTTAGGCGGATAAGGACCAATAAAGACGCTAGATTACTCATACTAATCGAAAGTCATTGTCACAGTGTGAAGGTCGTGGGAGTCATATTTCTATTGGCGGATAATTCACGCAAGTTACGTCCTTGTTTAATTTGTAAGGTCATAACAAATTAGCGACGACCTTGATCAAGACATAACGATTGGGTGACGGCTAGGTCAAATCATAACACTAAGTGAATAGATAACTATGTTAAAAAGTAGGTCACTCATAAGTAAGTCAGAATCTAAAACATATGATGTATCATTTAAGTAGTAATACCATTTAAGTCCAGTGAGACAAATGATGAAATCAAATAACAGATTTAACAATACTATCATTAGTAATATAAAAAAGTTAGGCAAATACGATATGATTTGAAACTTCAGATAGAGAATGAATGCATCTACATCACTGTAACTGATTATAGGTCAGGTCATACAGTATCTCAAACCATTGATTACGACATCGGAAGTTTCATTAGCTTTAATGGCCCGGTTTCTGGAAAAGTTTCTGTACACATTAAGTGAGTTCGGTCAGCCAGCTTACGTCAATGTGTCAGAAACGAAATGTCTGTTCACCAAAGAAATGGTGGTTCTGCTGTTAAGCAGTTTGCTCTATTTTAATTTATGAGTATTAAATGTAGTCCTCAGAAATATAAGATACTTATAAGTTACTAGTATTTCATCATAGACTCCTTTCAAAGCATTTCTTATGTAAGTTGGGACTATCGAGGTAGCAATCCTAAGGTTATACATAAAGTACAGGTTGAGAATAGCAAATTTATTGATCGGGTGGTAAATGTTCATCGACTGAGGTGACTGGGAAACGCATTGTCTGTCTCCATCCACCACGCAACTCGACATCCGATGATGACTACTGCTAGAGTAGATTGAAACTTGATGATCTAAACCTACCAACATGGCTTGACCCAATTCCCAATGAATTTACAGATTAACGCCATGTTTCGATTTGGCTGTTCTTTGGAATTCCTCAAACCTTCTCCTACATCAAGAAACGTCGTACATTGAAATTGATAGTAGTTCAGTCAGTCAGCTACTAGGACCAGGCACACATATGCTTCGGTCCAAGTTGCCACACCTCATTAGCATAACAAGATGAACACCAAATTCATAGAAGTAGTTAATTTAGTGATGGTAATATATAAAAGAAAGATTGTATAAGGATATAGTACAGGAAGAAAGACAGATATGAAGCAATTTTAATCTCAAGGTTTAAGGGAAGATAAAGGGTGTATACACCTGCGCCATTGTGATCGATTTTGAGACATGTCACCTACAGTCTCAAACCATTGGTTACAATAGTCGTGACGACCCCAACAAAGCAATCTACATCTGCCAACATGGCAGTTAGTTAGTTACTTCAAGTACTGATGCCATGTTTTAATTTGTCCGCCCCTATCTTTTTTTCAACCATCCCCTATACTAGTCAGCATAGCGCGTCGTGGTAATCGGTGTTCAGGCATACGTAACACGTGGCCTAACTATCTCAGTCGATGAAGATTCATAACCTCATAAATTGATTTACCATCATTTCCTAATACCCTGCTGATGGTAGTCAGAAGCATATAAAATATATCTCAACCACTTCAGACGATGAAAATCAACTTTAAATTGAATATCCATTACAAATCATCTATCTTACTCTTGACTATTAAGAGTAGAAGATACTCGTAAGTTACTAGTTATTGACCACATATGTCTTAGAAATATTGCTCGCATCTGCTGGGATCACCGGGTAAGTGACAGTGAAGTTAGACACAGGGTATTAAGGGATGATGGTAAATCAATTTATGAGGTTATGA
>NC_031502.1:54787299-54800037 GCF_000237925.1 Schistosoma mansoni
AGGTCTTTCAGCTACTATAAATCCCCTGTTTTTCTGTACATAATTGAAGCTTGTAGTAAAGTGCTTCTCGGATACTCGTGTCTTCTCTCTGGTCTTTCAAGTCGCTGAGTAGTGCTAGCCTGGGGTTATCCGAATAGCTAGGATCCGAATAAAGCGTTCAACCTACGAGACATAACAACACCCTTTATCTTCCCTTAAACCTTGAGATTAAAATTGCTTCATAACGTTCTTTCTTCCTATAGTATATCCTTATATATAGTCTTTCTTTTATATATTACCACCCCTAAATTAATTACTTCTATGCATTCGGTGTTCATCTTGTTGTGCTAACGGGGTATGGCAACTTAGACCGATGTATATGTGTGCCTGGTCCTACGTTGTAGCTGACTGATTGACTGATTGATTTAATTTAATATCAAAGTCAATGAACAACAAGACATCTTAATGTCAAATGTGTTTTTTTTCTGATGAAAGTATCCAATGCCATAGAATTTTGAATGATCTCAAAAGATAGATAGATAGATAGATGGATAGATGGATAAAGACAGTGATAAAAATTAGTTGCCAGAGGGTAAAATAGATGGTGTATCTATGTGATAGAATACTATAATATGAAATGGTTACATTTGATAATATAGAATTAAAAAAAAAATTAAGTATGAACATTATATTCTACCAATAACAATAAGGGAATAACAGATTGAAGCATAGAATTGATCAACCATGGAATATATATCAGAGGTCAGTTGAAATGTTTCTTATCATAATTAGATCATCATTATCATTATCATCAGCATTATATATACATATATCTATATTATATGATTAATTGAATTCATTTTAGTCATTTTCTCATCTCTCTCGTTCTCTTCTTTAAGTAACTAGGGCTTCACACACACACATAGAGAGAGGGGGGAGAAGCAAAAAAGGAAACAGAGAAGAGACTAATAGCAACAAGAATCAGGAGAGTTAAAATTCAATTATATCTCTATTTGCCTAGAATAAACCTTCTTTTCTTAGGGGGGGGGGAATAATTAACTGTTAAATTAGATGAATGAAGAAACAATCGGAAGAAGAAGAAGAGCAAAACTTGACGATCATTCAATATTCAATAATTAAAATTTTCAATTCAAGGTATATTAGAATGAAGAAATTTCCTATGGTGGTTTTCTTTTCTCGAATGGATAACAAAATAGACAACAATTAAAACAACAACTGGGTATTGGGTAATTAGGAAATACTAAACAGTTGTTTAGTCTTTTCTCATGTGGCAACTCCTTACCATTGGGATTGAATGATGGTGGTATTATATATTGTGAATTAAATGATTTGAGAAACATAGATCACTCACTGAGTGACAATAAACTAATTTGGAAGTTAAGTGTAAGATATTAGAGTTCAGGATGTGATGTCCAGTGGGCTATTTCCTTTTTTTCAATGATTGTCTGCTGAAGAGTCTCAAAATAGGACGAAACGGTCATCCAGTGCTTCCAGGTTTTCCATGGTGATCTAACTTCAATTGATTCATGATGTCAACTATTACAATTTTTAATCGACTAGATAAACGATTAACTACTATACATTTGGAGATCAGGTCATAGAGAGAGGATCTCCTAGTAGCTTGATTTCTGAAAAGTCGGACGAAGAAAGTATTATCTCTGACAAAATACCTACGACGAAGTTGATTAAAAGTGGGATGAATGAGAAAACCTGACGAACTCCACTTGAGGTTAACAATCCAGGTGCCAGTTGTTCATAACGCTTAATATGACCATCTTGATAGAGTAGAAATCTGTTTATGTGCTTTCTTGAAAGATACCTTAGTTACAATTCCTGCTACAGAATTATCCGATCGACAGGGTCGAATCACTCCTCCATGTCAAAGAAATGGTTACAAACAGATGTTGGTATATATCTATATTCTTGAAGCTACCGAAAGGTAAAGATTCAGTCAACAAAAACTTCACGAGACGGTGACTTTATCAAAGGTAAAAAATATCTCCTAACATACCATACTAACTATCGCTGATAAACTCATTTTTAAGAACACCCCTTGGAGGCAAAACTAGTATATCAAACCATCAATTATTCGATAAATGAAAAACGCTTTGGTGGGATAAAAAACATTGGGTCGAAATTAAGAACTAATGAAATAAGAAGTTAGAGCTGTCTTTTAGAAAACGGGTTTTACAACCCATCAAACAGTAAAAAGCAAATAGAACTCAACTAACAAGTTTGTTGGGTCAACCGAAACATCAACAAAAAAGCAAAGACAACAATAGTACGTTAGGGAATTGAAGATAGCCGGTAGAAAATCGTTCTTGGTCGATATCTCGTGCTACTTAGTGCTCATATGCAGGACATGCCTTGAAATCTTGAGGGGATTGATGTTCCTTGTAGGATGTGAAACTAAAAATCGTTAGGACAATGAATTTGAAGTATTTCAATCCTATAGGAGATCAGCTACGGCATGAATAGCTCGGTATTAATGTCACAAGCTGTGAAGCTGAGTGATCTAGGTTTGTATTTTACGAGAAGTATCAATACCCTCAACGTTCCATATGTCTTGCTGACAAGTACCAACTAGCAACAAACTTAAGTCAAAAAGAGTTTTCTCTTGTACACCTTTAACAACTTGACATCACAGCGTAGTGTACACGATAACGAGTCACTTAAACTAGATGACAGCACCTCAACTTGATCGTTAGAGTTCGGTCATCAATGAAAAAAACTAGAAAAACATGACTTTGTGAACCATAATAGTAATCGGAAGAAAAAAACACTGAGGAAAAATCAGAAGGGGTTTTGTGGAGATTTCGGTATTTTCATAGTTGAAATCATGAGTCAATTGAAGCTAGACCACCATGGAAAACCTAGAAGCACTGGACGGCCGTTTCGTCCTACTGTAGGGCTCCTCAACAGTGCGCATCCACGAGATTCGAACTCAGGAACTACCAGTTTCGCACCAGAGCATTTAACCGACAGACCACTGAGCCGGCATCCAACAGTGTTAATGTCTAACTTCAACTAATCTACAAAGTTTGAGCAACCGTTCAACCATTGTCTTCAGTGAGTCGTTATCTCACAACAGATGTGGTTGAAATCCACTGGTCATTGCTTCCCACTAGAACTCCGGGACATATATTTTGAAGTCAGTCACTAGTGAGCATATGATTATAATCAGAAGGGGTTTATGGAGATTTCAGTATTTTCATAGCTGAAATCAGTGGTCTATCAGTTAAGTGCTCTGGTGCGAGACTGGTAGGTCCTGGGTTCGAATCTCGTGAGTGCGGGATCGTGGATGCACACTGCTGAGGAGTCCCACAATAGGACGAATCGGCCGTCCAGTGCTTCCAGGTTTTCCATGGTGGTCTAGCTTCAAATGACTCATGATTTCAACTATGAAAATATTGAAAACAAAATCTTAACAAGTAAAAAAAACTTAATAAAACTCACATCCATCTGATAATTTTGTATCAATGGGGAAAGAATGTAACAATTGACGAGCCTAAAAAAGAAAAAAAAAGTGGAGAATGTAAAAAAAAATCGGCTTAAATGATTACAAGTGATTATGTAAGATCAGTTTTCATTCAAGTTAATAATGACATAATGAAAGGATTGAAATCTGATAGTTGGATATTAATCTTGGTGACTGATTTCTAATAAGTAATTTTTAAAAACCTAAATCCTATAATGTTTCTTTTTTATGTTTAAATAGCCTATGTGCACAATTGGTGGGGAATCAAGGTTTACCAACTCACGTAGGTGTATCCTCAAGTTAAAGCATCAGACATTCGCCTTTTATCGTCTCGATTTCATAAACACCCTTGCCGCGAAAAGGCAGTGAGTAGGACTTTCCTGACAGTGGTTGTATATACGTGGCTATGTGAGGGCTAGTGTTAGTTTGAGTCAGAGCTTATGTCAGTTCTTGATGAAGAGTCTAAACCTAAACGCTTAATCTTAACCCTAACTAAGAACAATGTGGGAACTCTTAAAAATCTGTTTCTGAACTTTTAAAGGTTCGAGAATGTGGATAATGTATATCTATTAAGTAAAGGGTTTGTGAATAGCTTTTTTTCGACCTACAGTGAGAGTAACCTGTATAAAATACTAGTTCAAATACTAATGGTGTAGAATCCATTTACGCTTTGCAACATAATGGTTTTCTTTTCCATAAACCATGCATTTATTAATGCTGTTTTCACATTGACTGGAAAGTAGCTGGAAATTTGTCATAATTGTTTTGAAGACTTCCCTATAGTAAAGTTTTATTGCAGTTTATTTAAGGAGGAACCTGTGTCAATACCTCAGTTACTGCTTAGTGAGCAATTAGTGTAAATGGTCAAATCATTAAAAAATTAACCGCCGACTGAATAGCTAAGCGATGATGTAACATTGAATGACCAGAGTTTTAATTCCACAGATAGAATTTGTTCTCTTCCTTGAGAAAAATATGTAAATACGCCTTTCTGAATAGTGTCAATAGTATGCAGAAGGGAAATTTTCATGTTTATTCAAGTCATCAGCAAATAATTGTCTCATAAATAGGATTCAGTTAGATCTACATCAGCCCTACCAGTTTATCGCTGAAATCCTAGATAATTCACAACTTAGTCGAATATCCTCTATATTCGTTAATTAACTTTCCTAATAAATTTTCAGAAATTCTATAGATTCTTTGACTATTCATGACAAATATTCGTGATATTCTAATTATTTATTTAAACATAAATATTGGTACAAAAAGGCACCAGATATATATGCGCCACACAAATATCATTTGATTTGTGTGAGGGCTGTGATACTGACCAGGTGCTCAAACTGAAGCAGGTGGTTTTCTTAGGGGGCCACACTCGGAGCCTTTGACCTAAAGATCTGATCCATAAGGCAAGGGAGCATCGTAGGAGATGCAGTCCCATAGTAGCCGGTGATCAACGATTGATTCATACGCCATTTGTTCCCTCAGGATCCTGGAGCCAGCCCATGTGCACCATTGGTTTGGAATCAGGGTTTTCCAAATCCCCTAGGTGAACTTTCCGTGTCCACTAACCCGCTTAAAGCGCCGAACATTCGCTTTTCGTTCTCTCAATTTCGTAAGCAACACCCCCGCCACGAGAAGGCAATGAGTAGGACTTCTCTGTCAGAGGCTATATACGCGTGGCTATGTGAGAGCATTTGGAGAGGGATAGCGGACTCTTCCCACTCTCGGCCGTACTAGGGCATTTGGGGACCAGTGTATCACTAACCAATATTAATTTAAAATATGAAATCATTTTTAGAGCAACATTCAATGGTTGTGCTTAAAATGGTAATATATTATTACTAATTACCAAATTACGATAAGAAGAGCACAATTAATCATTTCCCAAATTTCTATTGGATAATTTAAATGTGTTAATTGTTTGAAACATTTTCAGCATTTCTCCATGGCTTCAAGAAGATTTTTTTCCAAAGAATTATTGATATCTTCTATTAACAGCATATAGATTAGATTAAGGCATGTTCTGTGCAAGACTAGATTGAAGCACTCTGATTGGCTATTTTTTTTAACCAATCAGCGTTAGCGGATGCCTAGAATCATATATATATATATAAATTATAAATATACTAAGGGTTTCTCTTATTGCCATTCCTACTTCCTTCTACCCTCATTATTTGATATATATAATTTTGTTCCTATTCGAACATATTCTGATTTAAGGATTTATTCAGTGAATCCTAAACAATATAGAGTAGTTGGATCATAATCAAAGAAATCGTGACAACTTCCAATTAAAAACCAAACAACAACAGAAGTTCAGCGAAAAACATAATCGGAGTCATGGTAAGCAAAGATGTATAGTGACTAGCAGTGAAATCCAGGACGCGCGTTTCGTCCTATTTGGGACTCGTCAGCTGGATGTACCTGCATCTCATAGTTGATGTTCACTCTGGGACTAGAACCCAGTACCTTTCGCTTCAAACGCCATCGCGTTATCCACTCGGCCACTGCGTTTGAAGCGAGGGTACTGGGTTCGAGTCCCGGAGTGAACATCAACAAGTCTGAGATGCAGGTACATCCAGCCGACGAGTCCCAAATAGGACGAAACGCGCATCCTGGATTTCACTGCTAGCCACTATCCATCTTCGCTTACCATGCTTGTGAATTAAGGCTATATCGAGGCAATACGCACAGTGTGCACATATATCACTTACAGACTGACCAGTTGCAGTCCTAACACATCGATGGGAAGATTCAAACAATTAATACTAAGTGAATTTATAATTGGAGTCATTCTAAAGCCAAAAAAACACCATTCTTACTTTATGATTAAAATAATGTTGAAATTTATCACGAGCTAAATATAAACATTCATTCCATGTAGATGGACGTGAGCATAAAAATCGTCCAATATTAGGACTTAATTGATCTTGTAACAAATTCATCCGTTCAATCCAATTTTTCATTAAAATCTTATCGTTAGCATATATCTTTGATGTAACAATTACATTACTACTATTATTATTATCAGTAGTAGTAGTGGTGGTAGTAGTACTATTGGTAGGAGTATTTTCATTGCATAAATCCATTAAAAATATTAAATCTGATATTAATTGGTGCGTTTGTTTTTGTAATGTTTGTTCACCATGGTAACTGTTCATAGAATCATTTTGTTGAAAATTCCAAACTTGTAGAAATGTTTGTAATTTCATAGGTTTCAATGTGAATTGACTTGCAAACTAAACAGGTTATTTGTTTATAGGATAGGGAAAGCAAAAAACAAACAAAAACAAACGAATAGAAACTTTAAAAAAATACACTGAAAGAATAATTAAAACAAACAGATGAAAAATTGGGACAGTAGATTGTTAGGATAACAGTTAATTGGGAACAAATTGTTCTCTAATGCTATAAAACGTATGTAAGCAGTTGTAACTACCTGATCGATCATAAGGTGAAAGGTTGGGTGGCCTAAAAAGGAAGTTGGATAAAGCGTAACTTTGATGATCAAGGAGAGTGACCACAGAACTCAACAAATAATTGGCCGTCATATAGTCTTTTGGCAAGGAGTTTTTGATGTGTGCTTTTGACTGTTTAGCTTCAAGATGAATGGTATAAGCTTTGAACGTCAAGTTATAGCTGATGGAGTTGTAGGAGTGAAGATAAGACTCTCCAGTAACAATGGATGATGTTTGCATGACACCATGACACCGCAAACTAACCTAATTCAATACTGACGAAGCAGGCCAGAGGACTGTGGTGACAATTAATCTTGAAAATCAACCAACCAACAAAATTTTTATTCATTTATTTATTTAAACACATAAACAATGTTACAAGGAGGCATCAAATAGATATACGCCACATAAATCATTCGATTTGTGTGAAGACTAGGATACTGCCCGGGTGCCTAATTGAAACTATGGTAAACTACGGTTAATTTCAGAACACTAATGATTTACTAGAAAAGCACACTGTTTTCACAAGAGACGGATACGAAGTCACAAAACTACATTCATTCAAGTACTTAATGAAACGTTATTGACATAAAAAACGGTTGTTCTTATGAGATTTCAGTGAAAAGCTAATAAGGACTATAAATTCTATTGAGTAAATAAAATATATTACTTATAAGTAATTCAAAATTTTAGTAGTTAAATTCATGAGTCGATGTAAGCTAGACCACCATTGAAAACCTGGAACGACTAAACGACCGTTTCATCCTAGTATGATACTTCTCACTAGCGCACATCCACAATACTGCACTCGGGACTCGAACCCAGGACCTTCAGCCGTTCAGTGCTTATTTCGACTAATGAATTCAACTATTACAACTACTACAATATGCACAAATCCCCATTCTGATAATTCAAAATTTATCATTAAAATGGAAGAAACAGACAGGAGTTAGAAAAACAGGTATTGACAATGTTGTTTGATTGTTGATCATTGTAGGCAATAAAGAACATATTCCGAAAAGTTTAAGGTCAAATAGATTAAAAGAATTCAGCAGAGCCATCGCAAGACATCTCCTTGACATAGGACATGAAGTCGATACACTGAAATCTTTCAGGATGATTAACAAGCAATCAAACTTTAAGCTTTTGAAATTTGCAGAAGCGATAGCGATCAAACGTCTAAAACCAGATCTATGTACCTAGAAAGAGACAGTAATAAATCTTTCTTTGTCCTGGTAGCACTACATCCCCTTATTCATTATCTCAACTCTTTCCCGTTGTCATTCTTATTCAATTCATATCTTTCTTTATTGCCATTAATCTGTTCTCAAAAACTTCACTACATAACCATCTAATGGTTGTTAACTCCATGAATTCTAATCACTATTTCATTGTTCTGGAACTTCTCTTCCTAAACATTATTTATCCGAAACAAGCAAATTTTCTGACTTCATTAACTCTATTGAAATCTTTGCTACATTAGGATACACATAATCATCTTTAGTCGCGTGCGTATGTATAACTATGTCAATATCTATGAGATCTCATGAGATTTGTGTGACGGCTGTGATACTGCTCAGGTGCCCAAACTGAAGCAGGTAGTTTTCTTAGGGGGTTACGCCTGCAGCCTTTGACCTAAAGGTCTGATCCACAAGGCAGTGGAGAATCGTGAGGAGATGTAGTCCAATGGTAGCCGGTGGCCAACAATAATAACTATCTCACTATAAACACTGTTGAACTCAATCGGTTATGGATTCTCTGTAGGACATCAAATTTTTTTCTAAAAGTCAATATGATCATTTAATTATCTAAAAAATATATGAAAATGCCACTGAATTATCCTAGTTCACATAATTAATCTATTGTATCTTGATGATATGCAAAGACAGATAATTCACGATGAATGAAATTTTAGTAACTTACTAGGTCCAAAATAGAATGACTCATATAATGTAGACACTAAGGAATTAGTGACATGAAACAACAATCAGTTAATATTATCAGCATGTGAATATCATTTCTGACTTGGTTGAGTATACTACAAGTTATGATTACAAAATAAAAAGTTGAGAAAGCCCATCTTGAAGACAGTTTATTCCCCGAATGCCCTGGTACGGTTGAGAGAGGGGAGAGTCCGCTCTCCCTCTCCAAATGCTATCACATGGCCACGCGTATATAGCCTCTCCCAGGGAAGTCTTACTCAATGCATTCTCGTGGCGGGGGTGTTGTTCACGAAATTGAGAGGACGAAAATCAAATGTCCAGAGCTTTAACCGGGTCGGTGAATACAGAAAGTCGACCTAGGGGAGTTGGAAACAAATGGCGTATAAATCAATCGTTGGTCGCCGGCTACCATGAGACTGCATCTCCTACGATGCTCCCTTGCCTTATGGATCAGACCTTTAGGTCAAAGGCTCCGGGTGTGGATCCCTAAGAAAACCACCTGCTTCAGTTTGAGCACCTGGACAGTATCACAGCCCTCACACAAATCAAATGATATTTGTGTGGCGCATATGTATTTATGTGTTTATCCATAAACAGTTTATGATGTACAACTATATCTTTCAAAATCAAATAAATTTTAAAAGCATCAGCTAAAACTTGATTTCAGAATGGGGTTTGCGGAGATTATGATAATTTTAATAGTTGAATTAATGAGTCGATGTAAGCTAGACCACCATTGAAAACCCGGATGGACTAAACGACCGTTTCGTTCTAGTATGGAACTCCTCAGCATTCCAACCTGTGTCGGGTAAGGACAGGTATCTACATCAGACAGTCGATGGATGGTTGCGCAACCATTCATGGATCGATTGAAGTTAAATATTAATACCACTGGATGCCGGCTCATTAGTTTAGAGGTTAGGCATTCGTATGCGAGATCAAAGGTCCTGGGTTCGAGTCCCGAGTGCGAAGTCGTGTATGAACACTGCTGAGGAGTCCTATACTAGGACGAAACTGTCTTTCAGTGCTTTCACGTTTTCAATGGTGGTCTACCTTAAATCGACTAATGAATTCAACTATTAAAAACTTTTTTTAGCCCAAAAGTTATATCTTTTGAAGAACAAATCAACTATACTAAAATAATGCTTAATAAATTTTCACTCCAATTCACTCCTACTCAAATATTTAAGTCTATACTTTTTTACTTGTTCATCAGACAATAGGTCTGTAAAAGATGTTTTGGCAAACATTTATTCCATGAATCAGTCAACTTTTGTCTTCTCTGCATAAACATTGTTACTCTTTTGTGTATCCCACTACCCTACCTACCTATCCATAAATGGGATTTTTTTTAAAAAAAAAGACAATAGCAACAAGATAGGAAGAAGTACATTTTTAGTCAATATGTGACAATAATGGGAATAGGATAAACAATAAGAGAAAAAGAGAGAGGAGGGGGGAAGAAAGAAAGAGGGGAAAAACGAAAACATCAGAATTTGATACAGATCGTCTAAAATAATCTCATTTGATGTAATCTGATATGTATGAGATCAAAAATAAGAAATAAAAATAGATAGATGGTTAGTATATTTGATCTTTGATCATTAAAATGTAGGTTCGAATCATTTTTTTGTTGCTGCTAAATCTGCTTCCGTTTGGGTATGAAGGGAGTATCATTAAACCGTATACGAAAAAAGTATGACACTAATTCGGGTGTATATGACTATCTATTCATTATTTATTTGAACACATAAATATTGGTACAAAGAGGCACCAGATATATATGCACCACATAAATCACATTTGATTTGTGTGACGGCTGTAATGCTGCCCACATGCCCAAATCGAAGCAGGTGGTTACCTAAGAGGGCCACAGCCGCAGCCTTTGACCTAAAGATCTGATCCACAAGGCAGTGGAGCATCGTGAGGAGATGCAGTCACATGGTAGCAGGTCACCAATGATTGGTTCATAAGCCATTTGTTCCCTCAGGATACTGGAGTCCATGTGCACCATTGGTTTGGAATTAGGGTTTTCCAACTCCCCTAGGTGGACTCTCTGTATCCAGTCCACCAAACCGGTTAAAGCGCCGGACATTCGCATTTCATCCTCTCAGTTTCTTAAACAACAGTAATGCCACGAGAAGGCAATGAGTAGGATTTCCCTGACAGAGACTATATACGCATGTCCATGTGAGAGAATTTGGAGAGGGAGAGCGGACTCTCTCCACTCTCGGCCGTACCAGAGCATTTGGGGGACTATCTACTTTGTAATTGAGTCAAAAATTATATGTAAGTGATGAAATTAAGAATGATAAGAGATTGAATGCTCAAACCTCTTTTACGACATGCGTTTCGATATGTTTCATGGATCACACGATAATTGGAATTTAGGGTTTGGAGATAATTTCATCATATATATAACTATTATTTATGAAAATGGTTAATATTAGGAACTGATTCCAGTTAATATAACCATGATGAGCCAGGAAACATTGGTTATATGTGTTTCGTAACAGCATAGGACTCTTCTATAGAACACATTCTACAGCTCAAACAAACATCAGTCCCAGAACTTATTGGACTAATCACAAGAGTATTATCTTTAAGTAATCTAGTTAACATTCAATGAACTACAATAACTAACTTCAGTAAATTCACGATATTGTGAGATTACCGCTAGCTACAAAAAACCGACAAAACCTGAGAATACATGCACCGTATGAATAACTACTGAAGAAAATTACCTATTGTCTTTATATTCACCAATGATGTTATATCCCGATAACGATACTGAATGGTAACTTGGGGATCCATTTATGGACCAATATTATGCATATATTATTCATCGTATAATTGCTAAATAATTAAACTATTCATATTCGTATTCCTCTTATCATAAGCTTTATTTTGACCTATAGACTATTATTATACAATTTACCTTTCTTGAGTTATCCCCAGTCTATTGATTACTCCTCCTTCTATTCACGGCCACATTTGGCTGAATCTTGTACAAATGCTATTTTTTATTTTATTGGTACGATGTGATCAGTTTGTTTGGTATATAAACTCAATATGTTTGAAATACAAGTGTTCTGTCATGGGTGTACACTTGTAATATCATTCACCATTAAATTAACTTCATTGAGTCTAAAGGTTGAACTATCGAGCTGATGACTTGTTGTGTTAGGCTGTCCAATCGGTTTGCAAAATGGACTTTCTACAATATCTCAAACTCACTACCCAAATACCAAGACTGAATTGAGCAGGAAGGTTTAATTCTCAAACGGAGTTGTGATGCAAGCAAATCATAAGTATATACACGACTTTCCTCTTGACTTAGACAAGGATAAACAGGCTGAGACCCTGAGTAGATAAATAATCGATATCTATCAATGGTATCCTTAGTTGTAATTGCCTGCATACCACTGACCTTAAGATAATATGTGAGTACAGCCACGTATATATCTATAGTTGTCTAGCCTAACGTAACTATATCTAAATACTGGAAATAAACAAGTAGCATAAGTCGAAAAACTAAAATTTAATTATTAAATCCTCTACATCTGATCATTATAGATGGAATGCAGCTAGCAGTCGAACTAAGACCGATCAAATTTCTGTCAAAATATCGACAACAGGATAATCCAAACCTTTACAAATTAAACCACATACTAATGTTATTTTGTCACTTAAATGCACAAAAATTTCATTTTACCTGGACTAATTGTTCTTTTACGATCAGTTTCGTTTGTGAATTGTTCACTTCCATTTGTATCAAAGTGTTGCAGCTGGTTTTCTATGCGACTATACAAAGAAAATGAGGATATGTCAGATATTCAATTTAATTACTGGTGCA
>NC_031502.1:54800237-54885828 GCF_000237925.1 Schistosoma mansoni
CTCTACGACCAAACCATCCAGCTCAGAGAACAAACCCACATCAAAATCAAAAAAGAACTTGTCAAACGTTACATTTAATGATTAAGCTTACTTTTTCACGTGCCCATTCAATACAATGAATTGGTAAGGTAGGAAATGATTTCAATGTACAATATGGAATAGTATTTACTTGACTATCAATATTTCCATTACCATCTATATCATTGTTATCATCCATTTGACTATTATATGATTCAGTAATATCAGGTAAAATCACTTGAACATGACCTTTAGTGCCTAATGTACCAGATTCAATTAATGGTAAATGTAGAGTTACACAACGTGAATCTAAATAACGACGTGTTGGTACACAATCTAAAGCTGCTAGTACAATACCATGTTTATGTGAAGAAGAAAAAGAAGAGGATGTTATCCCTTGTTTGTAATTACTGCACTTTGTTGCTTGTAATAAAAACTCATCAGTGAAAATGGACTTTTCAGTATTTGGCCAAACTGGAAATTAGGGAGAAACGAACAAATAAAAAAAAATTGGAAGCAATTAAAAGAATAAAACTGTGGATAGATTTGATTCAATTACTTTCTATCATAGGATACTATGAAGATTGTTGAACTTTAAAGTTTCACATAACGGACTTATTTTGGTGTGAGTACCATTGAAAACTAGGAAGCGAAAGATAGATATCTCGTCCTAGTACAGGATTCCTAAGCAATGAATGTTGATGACTCAATCAGGAATCAAACTCAGAGTCTTAAGGCTCTGATTCAAGAAGTTAACGTTCAGACAGGGAATTCCAATGAAAAGTCACGATCAATAGATTTCAATCACGTCGAGCACGAGACAACTAATACCAGTCGCAAAGGATGATAGCCCAGCAAGATTTTGAATTGATTGAAATTAGAAATGGAAACCACTGGACGTCAACTCGACAGTCTAGAATATAGGCAGTCAATGAAAGACCATGGGTTCGACTCTACGCAGGATAGGGGATAGTGTTTAGTAAGGTGTTCTACACCAAGACGAAACAGCCCTTCGGTAATTCCTGGCTCCCAATAATTTTCTAAGCAAGTTCATTCTGTTATGTTAAACTACAAACTCAATGAATTTTTCTAATTTTAACAAATGAAAACAATTTGCCAGGATTATATCAACCAATGGATGTGTAACGGTTAAGAAATCCATAAAATAAATAGCTTTGTAATTCTTCAACATTAATGCTGACCTGGATGCACTTCTAACTGAAGGCCCTTAGTAAAACATCAGCGCTAGATCACATTGAGATACGTCATGTTGTGCATCTCCTACAATAAATATTCAGCTTAAATTTCATACATTAAGATACATCGACCTATAATTCAAATGTACTTTCATATTCTGTTATTTTCGACATTTTGCTGTACAGGCTTCTGGATCATTGAGTAAGAAGAGATTTCGGACAGTAGCATTGCCGGATTTCGCGTGTCTGCTATTCACTTCAGATGTACCTGGGGTAGATTTAGATAAATGATGACATCATATTTCCTGGAGAGAGAAAACACTGTCACGTCCTTCAGTATTACCTCTTGATACGTTCTATCGTCTTACAGAATGTCAATTAAGTTTATATTAAACGTTTCTTACAACTAAACTCGATGCGGTGTTAATAATGAATCTTGGAAAGCGAAAAGGTACATAAATTGTTTCATCCATTTAATCTGGCTTCAGTCATTTTATCAACATTATAAGAGTTGACCATATGGAAAATAATTTTTTTTTCAGTTAGTCATACACAACGTAGAACCTGACACATGTGTACATCCGTTCAAGTTACCACACCATATGAGCTCAGCGAAATGAGATCGTCGAAGCAAATCTCAGAATTTTGTTCTCTGAGCTGGATGGTTTGGTCGTGGAGCTTTAATCGTTCTTCTGAACGACATCACCAGCACATCATCAGAATTAACACTAATGCTAGTAATAGGAAAGTTCAGAAGCCAATGGTGCGATTCGATTACAAAATATGGGTTGGTGGAGTGAAAACGTTTACGAGTTTATTTTCAGACTTCAGGCCGTACTAGAGGAAGATAAAGAATGAACGTATCTATGCTATTGCGACAGACTCTGAGCCATGTTATCCAAAATCTCCAACCATTGATAACAATAATCATGCAAACACCGATAATGTAGTTTGCACTTACCTATATGGCTCAGTCCAACAACCAATTTCGTGATAGTGTGTGGTGAGGTTTTAGTTGGGGTGGCCTTAAGTGTGGATGGGGACACACATTGAGTGTCCCAGTCACCTCAGTCAATGAAGATTTACTACCTGATCAATAGATTTGCTATTTTTACCTTGTACTTTATGTATAACCTTAAGTTTGCTAACTTGATGGTCCCAAAATAAACGAACAATAGTTCGGTACTTAAAATAAACAGTTACGCCAATAAAGTTAGTTTGATTATTTAATCAAAGGTTTCACACGTAATCGTACAACCTTCAGCTGAAACAATAGGTGATGTGGGCTACGATCCTATGTTAGGATTTAGTTCTTTTCAGACTGTAGTAAACCTCCGTCAATAAGTGTCGACTAGTACAACTTCCAAATTCACGACTTCTTCCCAATCATCTCTAACTCATTGAGTTTGGACATAAAAAAAATATATCCACACAGTATATTTGACCTGTATCTTCAGTCAGACAGTCAGCTACAATGTAGGACCAGACACATTTATGCATCGGTCCAAGTTGCCATACCTCCTTAGCACAAAAAGATGAACACCGAATTCATAGAAGTAGTTAATTTAGTGGTGGTAGTATATGAAATATAGGTTGTATATAAGGATATAGTATAGGAAGAAAGACAGATATGAAGGAATTTTAATCTCAAGGTTTAAGGGAAGATAAAGAGTGTATACACCTACGTCATTATGATCGATTCTGAGCCATGTCACCTAGAGTCTTCAACCATTGGTTACGATATTCACACGAACCCCAACAGGGTAGTCTGCATCTACCAACATTGCTCAGACCAGAAGTTAGTGACTTTATGGACTGATGCCATGTTTTGATTTGACTGCCCCTAACTCTTTTCCAACCATCTCCTACACTAGACCTGCATCTTACCTAGATAATAAGTTTTTGAATTGTTTGAACACTGCAAGATTAAAAAAGTACGAAATTCAGGGAATTTCGCTCACATTTATCACCCATAGCTCTCACTGATATACTCGGATTAATTCTCTTCACAGTGTCACATGCAATTTGACTTTTTGACAAACCAATATGACATGATTGAAAAAGAAATTGTCGATTTAAATTTGATTTCTCAATATGATCAGGATCAGTGACAGTAATATTTGGGCAGCTCATATTGAACATTGAATTGATTGATTCACTTTGTACAGATTTTATTGATTGTCTTTGAGATATAGAAACTTGATGTGATATGATTGACTTAACATTTGTTTCAGAATTATCAGTGAGTTTATCTTCAGGATAAGATGAATTGCTGTGAATGAATTGCTGACTGTCTACTTCTGAATGTGACAACGTTTGGTGATCATCCTCAACATCATCATTTTCATGAGACATCAACGAAGTATCGAGTGCTGTAGTGTATGTAAATTGTTTGTTGTTTTCCTGTTGTCCATATTGATGTTGATTAGAATCAGTCACGTTGTTCGCTGAGTGTAAATCATCATCATTAGATCCAGCAGTGGCTACACCTAATAATGCTAAATTCTTTAATAATTCACAACCAATCGCACCACAACCAACCTGTAAAACAATAACAATGAGGGAGAAAGTCAAGTATGAAGTGATGTTCAATCAACAAAAGTAGCATACAAATGACTTATTAATAAGTAATGATCAATCTTATGTTTTTTCTAGTCCTTTAATGTTGATAAGATTCTATTAATCAAGTTACAGTGTGACCACTGCTTTAAGTGACTTGATACCGTGTACCAAGTTGAGTTGTTAGACGGTTGGAGGTGTCAGCAGGGCATCTCAGAATTTGAAGCTGGATGATGAGAGTTTGGGACCAACGAGTAGCATTAGTCCCCTCAAGATTATAGGTACGCCTTGGTGACGAAGTGAATAGTGATCGTTTAAACTTTACGAGTACCATCAATTCTATTAGAATAATAGGTGAGCATTCCTGACGGAGAGAAAAAATAAGTCATTTATATTCCCATCAATAAATGAATATTATCTATTGACTGCTTCGAACTTTATTTATCCTACTATTGTAAGGATGGCTCGTTGGTAAACTCAAGGAAGCCTCAAGAAGCCCAGAAAAAGCCGAAGACATTCCATCCAATCATCACTAGGGGAACAATCTAGAATGTCGACATGTAGCTTCCCTATTGGATGAATAAGAAGGACCCCATATGTGCCTATTGGTTGTCCGAAATGATGATTTACTTTCAGCCAAAAACTATAAATACATGAGATTTTTGTACTATATTTGATACTGTTTTGGGAATAAAATTCCTTCTACTTGTCTTCTGTCTTCTAATTTTGCAACTTAGGTGAGTTCTAGCATTCGAGAGCTCAAGTATTACGTGATATACTAAGAATCTCAGTTCGAGATATAACAAGTTATTTAACCATTAGTTCTACTTTCAGAAATCTATTCTCAATTATAATCCAATGATTAGTTCTATGACGAGAGACAAAGACAGTAAGTCATATATAGAATTTACTTATCTGATCCGAATTAAAATGTTAAAGAAATAACCAACCGACAAACCCACAATTAACAATTCCAAAAAAACATTATGGAACATACCATGAAAACACTTAAATTATGGATTTTTTGAAGATTTGACACACCGATACATTGAACTAAATCAGCATAACGACTTGACAGATAACTGATATATATAAAAGATAGTTATATAATAAGCGGTATAAATAGACATTAGTTAATAGGAATGATCAAGATGAATTTCAAACAGGAAAAATAAAATAGTATAAACAACAAAAGAGTACTAGTTAATTAACTGTGTACACTTTATTACTGCCCCCAAATGCCCTGGTACGGTTGAAAGTGAGGAGAGTCCGCTCTCCCTCTCGAAATGCTCTCACATGGACAAGCGTATATAGTCTCTGACAGGGAAGTCCTACTCACTGCTTTCTGGTGGCATTACTGTTATTTACGAAATTGAGAGGACGAAAAGAGAATGTCCGAAGCTTTAACCGGGTCGGTGGACACGGAAAGTTCACCTAGGGTGTTATATACCGAAGAGAATTATGGATTATAACTTTTGAGGACTGTCTATGGACCAATGTAATATGTATATTTTCTATTGTAAAATTGCTAAGTAACTAAATTATTCATATTCGTATCCTTCTTATTACAAGCTTTATTTTGACCTATAGACTATTACTATACGATTTATCATTCTTGAGTTATCCCTAGTCTATTAATTACTGTTCCCCATATTCACAGCCACTTTTGGTTGAATCTTGTACAAATATTATTTTCTATTTTATGGTACGATATGGTCTGTTTGTTTGGTATATAAACCCAGTATGTTTGAGAATAATGATTCATATTACAGAGGCTGCTATTAGTGTTCTAGACTTAACTGGCTGGGCTAGGCAGATAGCAGGACTGATAAGTACTCAAGACTGCTCATATGGATTTGTGTATCATAGCTGTGATCGATAATTCGCTCGTCTCTGATTGGCAGGGATCAGAACGTTCATATACCAAACAGGGCACGCACGCATTCACACGTTATAACATAGGGGAGTTGGAAAACCCTGATTCCAATCCAATGGTGTACATGGGCTGACTCCAGTATCCTGAGGGAACAAATGGAGTACGAATCAATTGTTGGTCACCGGCTACTATGGGACTGAATCTCCTTATGTTGCTCCACTGCCTTGTGAATCAGATCTTTAGGTCAAAGATTCCGAGTGTGGCCCCCTAAGAAAACCACCTGCTTCAGTTTGGGCACCTGGGCAGTATCACAGCCGTCACACAAATCAAATGAGGTTTGTATAGCGCATATATATCTGGTGCCTTTTTGTACCAATATTTATGTGTTTAAATAAATAAATAAACTTTATTACTGATTAGTTAATCAAAATTGAAGGTAATTATTAAAGTGTCGCTCAATTTTGTGTAGCGGTTGAAGTTAAACATTAATACCGTTGGATACCGGCCATCTCAGGGGTCTAGATGTTAAGCGCACGCGCGCGAAACTGGTAGGTCCTGAGTTCGAATCTCGCAAGGCGACATCATGGATGCGCACTGCTGAGGAGTCCCACAATAGGACTAAACGGCCGTCCAGTGCTTCCAGGTTTTCCATAGTGGTTTAGCTTCAATTGATTCATGATCTCAACTATTAAAATTATTAAAGAATTCATCAATTAGGGGTAATTATGTTCTTTTCTAATCATCTTATAAAAACAAGCTCATAGGTTGTTGGCAATTTTGATATATATATATATATATATATATATAGTATAAATTCATAGAATAACAAGGTTTGTTATAATTAAAACTATCCTCTTCTAGTTTTTCTCTTCAAACTAAGACATTAGACCCATCTATGAAATCATTGACTGTTGGACTATACAATTTATGTAGACACAGACTATCTGATTGGGGTCCATGTGTTAATAATGTTGCTGTATGTGATCAACTTGAAGAAGCTATTTCTTGGAACTTGACGTCATGTTCGCAGTTCATCAAAACTACATCTAACCCAATTTCTTTTTCAAATCCTTTTTAAGAAAAAGTATTCTTCTACGAGATGAGCAAATGAGAAACTGAAAGATTTTGGTAAATAGTGATAGTTTCATAATTGTTGTTTACTTTAAAACTACAATACAACGAATTGTCCACTTTTGATCATAGTAAATTGTAACAATGTGCAAG
The DNA here is from genome assembly GCF_000237925.1 of Schistosoma mansoni. Classification (NCBI taxonomy): domain Eukaryota; kingdom Metazoa; phylum Platyhelminthes; class Trematoda; order Strigeidida; family Schistosomatidae; genus Schistosoma; species Schistosoma mansoni. The sequence continues at coordinate 54,807,111 of NC_031502.1, forward strand.
GAGGTCATTAAACAATGGTATTTGTACCACTCACTTTTGAAATTCATTTGATTTCGTATTGATTTCCAGTGGTACAATCGAAGCACAATGGATGTAGAGCTAAATCATGATGAAGGCAAAGAAACAATGACATTTAATTGTTTCAAAGTCTACTGTTGCTGAATCAGTTCACCGGCAAAACATAGAATTGGATTCAAAAGACTATGTTTATGCTTTTCAACCTCTGCTTCTTTGGATTCTCTCATAGCATTTAACACTCTCCCATCAAACGCTATGGCAAGAAAAACTGGTCTGTTTATAGTAAGAGCAGCAGAGACTAATGTTAATTAATGTAAGCCACTTTAGGTGATGCGATGGTACTAGTGCGATTCTAAAATCTAGGGTTTACATCACTCATGATTGCGATTCTTTCGGCAAAATCTGACCTCTCTAACCTGAGGGTGTCTAACAACCCTGTATACCTATCATTGTATCGAAACGATTGCTCACAATCCTGGTTCAAAGGTCTACAGATTAAGCGTTCACGTGCGAGACCGAATATATTTGGTTTGGTTCCCGCTTGCAGGGTCGTGGATTTTCACCGCTAGGGAGTCCAAAGACAGGACAAAATGGCCAAAGAACACATTACGTCGGGAAATAGAAGCAGATATGAAAAGGATGAATGTTAAATGGAAATAACTGGAAAGGATTGCCCTGAACAGGGTTGGATGTAGAATACTGGCCTATGCTACAACCTCGTTTGTTTGTCTATCTTAATACTAGTGATACTAGTATTTCGATTCTTCTGTTTTGCATCTCTACAATCTCATCTCGTATTAATTCGGCAACTCAAACTGCCGCGCATTCATGTGCATATCTTGCACTGGTTATATAACTGGTTTTATTGTAACGTTGATATTAGTGTAGAATTATCAATTACTGTTGACGTAATACTTACTTACTTTCGCCTGTTACTCCCAATGGAGCATAGGCCACCGACACTGTTCGCGTATAGTACTTAATAAACTATTTGGCATTGTCTAACTACTCATCCATTTCAATTATATACTTATAACATAGTTCATTTTCATCGTTTCATGGTAGAACTTACCCATTGATTAATTGGTGTAAATGTAAATGTGATCGCTTTCATAGCTTCTTGTGCAGCTATTCCACCAAAAATAGCACATAATGGTGCTAATTGTCCTTGACTAGCAAAAGTTAAACGTTTTACTAGTGATTCATTAATTTCAATTGGCTACAATGATATATAAGTGAGAGAATTGATAAAAAGAAAGAAAAAAAACTAAGTTATCATCAAAAACTTCCTGAAAAATTGTTAATTTTATCAGAAAGGGTTTTTTGTGGAGATTTAGTATTTTCATAGTTGAGAGCGTGAGTCAATTGAAGCTAGACCATCAAGGAAAACCTGGAAGGACTGGACGGCTGTTTCGTTCTATTGTGGGACTCTTCAGCAGTGCGCACCGTGTTTGTTGTGAGATAGTTCACTGAAGACAATTGGTGAACGGTTGCTCAACTTCGTGGATTGGTTGGAGATAGACATAAACACCATCGGATGCCGGATTAGTAGTCTATCGGTTAAGTGCTCTGGCGCGGGACTGGTAGGTATTAGGTTCGTGTCTCTGTGTTAAATTCAGGTTCGTCTAGTTAATGCGTTTCAAATAGAGTGAAAGATACATACTGGATTGCACTGTTAACTTTAATCCATCTACTCTAAATAACTTGTGACAAATGGCGATATCGATGTAATCTGTACAGGATGCATATATACAACCTAAGACTGATCGGAATTCAATACTGAATACCAACAACGATGTCCTATAATTAAATTAAGCCAACGAATACGGAACGTTTGCTTGAAATAGTCAGAAAATACTGTTTTCAAAGCAATGGTATATGTAAGCTTCAGGATCTTGAGGAAATAAACAGTGTACGAACCTATTCTCTTCACTACCTACCAGTGAGTTGAATCTGCTGATGTGGCTCAATAATCTTGTGGTAGTGTGGAGATGTAGATCTATTACCTAAAAATAATTTTTTTATAATTTACAGTATGTAGATAACATTTTACTCGTGACATTTACTTTCTTGTATACAGTGCGCATTAAATCAGATGATAGAGTTAGAAAAATATAACTTCCACTGGAACAGATGTATTTATTCTTACGTTTGAATTGCACAAACAGTGCTTCAGTTGATCACTTACTCATTTAAACCTATTCGTTAATTCATTCCCTCAAATGCCCTGGTACAGTAGAGGGTGAAGAGAGTTCGCTTTCCTTATCGAAATGACCTCACATGGCCACGCGTATACATCCACTGTCAGGGAAGTCTTACTCACTGCCTTCTCGTGGCACTACTTTGGTTTACGAAATTGAGAGGACGAAAAGCGAATGTTCGGCACATTTACCGGTGGAAAACTCTGATTCTAAATCAATGCTGCACATGAGCTCCAGGATCCTGAAGGAACAAATGGCGTATGAATCAATCGTTGGTCACCGACTACAATCGGACTGCATCTCCTCACGATGCTCCACTGCCTTATGGATCAGACTTTCAGGTCGAGGGCTCTGGATGTAGCACCCTATGTAAACCACCTGTTTCAATCTGAGCACCCGAGTAGTATCACAGCCCACATACAAATCAATTGACTTATGTGACGCATATACATTCAGTTCCCCTTTGTACTAATATTTATATATTCAAATAAATAAATAAATAAAATCCCCCCTTGATTTGATTTATTTATATTTAAAAATGTAAACATGCATTTAATACTACAATCTAGTTTTGTTTACTTACATTTACCATTTGTAACTTTTGTATTGTGAATAATTGATCACGAAATAAATTCCAATCATTTTCATCCCTTTTTTTTAATTTTGTTAGTAGTATATTTAGTAAAACGAAAAAAAACAAAAAACATAATAGATGAGATGAATTAAACATTTTCATGTTTAAATAAAGTAATGAGCTTGATAATTTCTAAAGGGTACTTTTTAAAATTATTTGTTTACATATAGATATTATTATGGGATAGGGAGTGAAGTAGTGGAACGAGTTGACAACTTCACTTATCTTGGAAGTCTGATCAGCCCTAATGGGTTGGTGTCTGATGAAATTTCTGCACGGATTAAAAAAGCTCATTTGGCTTTTGCCAACTTACGTCACCTATGGTGAAGGCGAGATATCCGTCTATCAGTTAGGAGATGAGTATAATGCACAGCAGTTCGTTCTGTTCTACTTTAAGGCTGTGAAACGTGGTCATTAAGAGTAGAAGATACTCGTAAGTTACTAGTTATTGACCACATATGTCTTAGAAATATTGCTCGCATCTGCTGGGATCACCGGGTAAGTGACAGTGAGGTTATACGCAGGGTACTAGGGAATGATGGTAAATCAATTTATGAGGTCATGAATATTCATCGACTGAGATGGTTGGGCCACATGTTACGTATGCATGAACACTGATTACCAAGACGCGCTATGCTGACTAGTATTGGAGATGGTTGGAAGAGAGTTAGGGGTGGCCAAACCGAAACATGCAGTCAATCCATATAGTCACTAACTTCTAGTGTGAGCCATGTTAGTAGATGCAGACTACCTGGTTGGGGTCCCCACAACTATCGTACCCAATGGTTTGAGACTCTAGGTGACATGGCTCAGAATCGATCACAATGGCACAGGTGTATACACTCTTTATCTTCCCTTAAACCTTGAGATTAAAATTGCTTCATATCTGTCTTCCTTCCTGCACTATATCTTTATATACAATCTTTTTTTTGTATATTACCACCACTAAATTAACTACTATGAATTCGGTGTTCATCTTTTTGTGCTAAGGAGGTATGGCAACTTGGACCGATGCATATGTGTGCTTGATCCTACGTTGTAACTGACTGAGGTATTATTATGTATTGATTACACGAGTTTAACAATAGACATTTACTATCGAATAGACCAAGGATATACCAGTGTTATTGTAGTGTGGGATACTTATGTTGACAGATATAAGTAGTATGTATTAGCAAGTGAAATGCTGTACAGTAGAAGATTGAAAAGAAAGAGAATAGGAAGGAAATCGGAGAGCAATCCAAATAATAACGAAATTAAAAGAATGATAGAGTGTGTAAAGGACAACTCAAGGATGATGTGCAAATGACGTATGATTTGGCGTTCAACAATAACTTGGTTTATTGTACATAAGTTCTCGTTTACAATACTATTACTAACAGAAATAAATGGGCAGAGAACATCCACAGATTTTATCCATTAGAGGTAATTGACCGAAGTAATATTTGGATGTTGATTACATTTAGGGTATGGGAAGTGGTGGAAACTCAGAAGCATGTTTTGTCTCATTTGAGAATCAGTAAAATGGATGCACCTGAATTCTAGTGTTGATGCTCACATTGACACTTGAGCATAGTACTTTTCGCTTCAAACGCCAACGCGTTATCGAGTGCAAATATTATCACTAGGATACAAGTACATCCAAATGAATGACAAAATGCGTATTCGAAATATCACCACAAACAACATACTAAATAAAATTAAAGGCTAAATAGAAGCTACCCACTAAGATAGGGATACAACAACAGAAAATTATCAATTACAGTCCTAGATGTCAACAACTGGGAATTACAAACCTTTACTAATAAGGTGATTGGATCCACTTAAAATTAACATGGTCAGTAGTAATGTATAGTTTAGAATAAGCAATTTAGCAGAAATGAACAGATTATCTTATTTTCTAGCCCCCAAATGCCCTGGTACGGCCGAGAGTGGAGAGAGTCCGCTCTCCCTCTCCAAATGCTCTCATATGGCCAGCGAATATATAGCCTCTGCCAGGGAAGTCCTACTCACTGCCTTCTCGTGGCATTACTGTTGTTTACGAAATTGAGAGGACGAAAAGCGAATGTCCGGCGCTTTACCCGGGTTGGTGGACACGGAAAGTCCACCTAGGGGAGTTGGAAAACACCGATTCCAAACCAATGGTGCACATGGGCTCCAGTATCCTGAGGGAACAAATGGCGTACGAATCAATCATTGATCACCGGCTACCATGGGACTGCATCTCCTCACGATGTTCCACTGCCTTGTGGACTAGACCTTCAGGTCAAAGGCTCGGGGTGTGGTCCCTTAAGAAAACCACCTGCTTCAGTTTGGGCACCTGGGCAGTATCACAGCCCTCACACAAATCGAATGAGATTTGTGAGGCGCATATGTATCTGTAAACATCTTATTTTCTGAGTCAAACAACAGGGGAGAATTGTCATTCTAGTAAAACAAAAGTGAGCATCCAAGATGATGTGAGCTGACAAACTGATCACACAATCACTGGTTCGATTTTTACTTTTTCTCAACTGGTTGATCCAGATAAGACCTGTCTGGGATTTACTAAAACTATTTGTTGAGGTTTTTACCTCAGTTACATAACTCATTGGTTTAAACTAAAAGTTATCAGATATTGAACTAACTCTTTCTCATTTCGACAAACCTTAAACAATTCATTAAAATTATCGAAAATACAGAAATAATCTAAGAGGGATTTAGTAAAGATGGATAATGGCGAGCAGTGGAATTCAGTTTGACGCGCGTCTCGTCCTATTCGGGACTCGTCAGCTGGATGTACCTGCATCTCAGAGTTGATGTTCACTCTGGGACTCGAACTCAGTACCTTTCGCTTCAAACGCCATCGCGTTATCCACTCGGCCACTGAGTCCTGATAGCCACTTGCTTGTGCAATACTAAGTGAATTTACATGATACATGTTTAAGTAATCGAGTCATTAATTACATTGTTTTACGATAGATAAATATACTACATAGATGTTTAAATAAAAGTAGATGAAGTATAACTTGAACCAAAGAGCCACAGCGCTCATTTAGATTGTTTACGACAAAATAACTATCTGACAAACTGGATACAAATAGTTATAGGCATAGGTTGACTTAAAAAGAAAAAAAACAAAACGAAGGTGTTCAACATACCATGGTTTGGGATAACGGCCAGTTTCGACATTGAACCTCATCAATGTTAAGTATGTTAAATGTAACAAGTTACCTTCCTAATCAAAGCAAAAACAATCAAAAGAAACAATAGGAATAAGATTTAATTAGAAAAAGATATTGAACATGAAACAGAATACTATCATTACCATTATCATGAAAGTTACTTACTTACGCCTGTTACTCCTCGTCGTGGAGGAGCATAGGCCATCCACCAGCATTCTCCATCCAACTCTGTCCTGGGCAATCCTTTCCAGTTCTTTACAGTTAACATTCATCCTTTTCATATCTGCTTCTATATCCCGGTGTAATGTATTCATTGGACTTCCTTTTTTCCGCTTCCCTTCCGGATGCAAAGTTAGCGATTGCCTCATGATGCAGTTTGGTGATTTCTTCAATGTATGTTCTATCTACTTCCAACGTCTTTCCCTAATTTCCTCTTCAGCTGGAAGCTGGTTTGTCCTCTCCCATAAAACGCTGTTACTATGAAAGTTACTTGACTGAATCGAATTGTTCAAAGTCATCAACAGAACGATACGAATAATTAAGGTGATGGGATTTAATACAATAATGATGAATATTAAATAAGAACGAAATGAGAAAATAACTTCAGGTAAATTTTTTAAACTAACCTCAGGTTTACTAAAATCCACACACATTAATTTAGGATCTTTGATTTGTTCAAGCATAGTTTCCTAAACAAATTTTTTAAAGTATTAAGAAAGATTAGCCAAACTGAAATAAAATGATAAACGGTAAACAGACATTTAATTGTTTAACAACTGTAGGGTTGAAGTCTCATAGCCCCCCGAAAGCCCTGGTACGGCAGAGATTAGGGACAGTCCGCTCTCCCTCTCCGAATGCTCTCACATGGACACGCGTATAAAGCCTCTGTCAGGGAAGTCCTAATCACTGCCTTTTCATGGCATTACTGTTGTTTACGAAATTGAGAGGACGAAAAGAGAATGTCCGGTGCATTAACCGGGCTGGTGGACACGGCGAGTCTACCTATGGGATTTGGAAAACCCTGATTCCACACCAATGGTGTACATGGGTTCCAGTATCCTGAGGGAACAAATGGCGTATGAATCAATCATTGATCACCGGCTACCATGAGACTGCATCTCCTCACGATGCCCCACAACCTTGTGGATCAGGCCTTTAGGTCGAAGGCTCCGGGTGTGGTCCCCTAAGAAAACTACCTGTTTCGGTTTGGGCAACCGGGCAGCATCATAGCCCTCACACAAACCAAATGAGATTTGTGCGGCGCATATATATCTGGTGCCCCTTTGTACCAATATTTATGTGTCTAAATAAATAAATAAATAAAGGCTCATTTATTTGTCTGAAAGTCTGAAACCTGACCCCCCTTACCACAGTTTAGGCAGTCGGATGGTAGTCAAGTGTATGTAAACCTATTTAGTAAACATGTTATGCAACTGATCGGTAGAATAATTTCTTTTTTACAAATCATACAACGACAAAGATTAACTAGCGAGTGTGTTATTTAGTCCAGTGATAGGATACGTTTATATGGTACACATTTATTTTACTTCAACTAGACGCATAAACATTCTTACAAAAAGGGGTGCCGAAATGTATATGTGCCAGACAAATTAGTTATCATTCAATTTTTGTTTGTGGGCTCGGATACTGTCTGCGTCCCCAAACCAAAACAGGTAGTTCCCTTAAGAGGCAACAACCCGAGCCCCTGACCTACAGGTCTAATGCACAAGACAGTGGGGTAATGTCGGGAGATGAGGTCCTATGGTAACCTGTGACCAACAATGAGTTCATAAGCCATTTGTTCTCTCAAGATCCTGGAGCCCATGTACATCATTGGTTTGGAATCAGGGTTTTCAAACTCACTTAGGTTGAATTTCCGTACCCATAAACCCGATTTAAGAGCTGAACATTTGCTTTTCTTCCTTTAAATTCCTTAAACAACAACTTCACCCTAAGAAGGCAGTGAGGAAAATTTCCCTGGCCATATGAGAGCATTTCGAAAGGGAGAGTGGACTCTCCCCACCTTCGGTCGTACTACGGTATTCGTAAAAAACTATGATGAATTATTTAATACGAGTGAAAGGGCACTGGGAGTCAATCGAACAAAGATAACCTTAACTTAATGTATGATCTTACAATTGATTTCTACCTGGGAAGTTGAGAATTTAACATCCACCCTAATAAATAGAGCACTGCAAAATATACTACAATCTTAATTTTCATGGTTGATGTTATGGTTATGATAATATCAGGGTGACCGGAAGAAAGATAATTATGAGAACGCTTTGGAGACTTTGGTCTAAAGATTCAATTTGTAAGACATTGGAGTAATGTCAGGATCTTCATGGTAGCTGATGTTCAAAGGAAGTTCGTGTGAGAAAAGGTAAAAACATACAACCACAACATGGCTGTTTGAGTGAGATGGTGAACTTTCCTATGCGCTTTAACATAATAAGTGGTATAATATTTCAACAATAAAAAATAGATAAGGCTAAGATAAATTAACTTACAAAAGTGTGTACTTGTGGCTTTTTAACTTGAAGCACAAAACCACCATCTGAATAAGGAAACTGGATATCTTTTATAGACGTTGTGATAATCAACTCTGAAGGCGACTTTACTATAATGAATGGAGAATAAAAAAACAGGAGAGGAATTAAAAGTAATTATCTATGATAGATAACCGTTTAGAAACATGTGGTGATGAGATCGATGCACGTATAGTGAAAGCCAGAGCGGCTTATGCCAATCTGGGCCATCTTTGGCGCCTTCGTGATGTTAGTCTGGCTGTAAAAGGTAGGATCTACAACGCGTCGGTGAGAGCAGTTTTGCTCTATGCTTGTGAAATCTGGCCTCTCCGAGTTGAGGATCATCGTTGTCTCCGAAGGATTGCTGACATCCAGTGGCAACACCATGTTAGTAATGCAGAAGTTCGGCATTGTGTGTTCGGGCTCAGAGACGATAATTCAATTGGTGTCACCATCTTGAAACATCGACTTCGGTGGCTTGGACATGTTCTACGAATGTCGTCCCAGGGAATTCCACGTCGTGCATTATTTGCCGACTCTGGGACTGGTTGGAAAAAGCGGAGAGGAGGTCAGTGTATGACATGGTGTCGTGGTATGAAAGAAAAGTGCAAAGGGCTAGCTTCTGTTGGTCCTTCACGACTCCCTGGCTGGGGTCTGAGAGATGGTGCAACACAGTGGCTAGAGACGTTATCAGATATGGCTCAGAATAGAAGCCAGTGGCGAGCCTGCTGTAACCTTTTACTTTCTTCATAAAGAGTGGCTATAACTTTCTTAACTGAGAGAGTTCTTCTGGTTGTACATTTCAGTTCCCCCCAAACATTACTCTTTTTTCATCCCTTTTTTCTTCTTTTATATATACGCATCTTCCCCCTTTCTCCTCCCACTCTCATTATTTTGTGTGGCGCATATGTATCTGGTGCCCTTTGTACCAATATGTATGTGTTTAAATAAATAAATAATAAATAAATGACGAAATGTCAAGTGGTTGATTAGCTTCCTTTATTAAAAGATGGAACTAGAATCTTCAGAATACCAAACAATATATTCTTAATTAGCATTTAATGATAAAACGTAATGAAAAGTCTCAGAACACTACATACCTCGGATAGGAAATTCTCTTTCATTGAGCATTGGTACATTTTTAAGTTCAGTGAATCGAATTACATCATTATTTTCGAGGTGATGACGATGGTTGCCAAGAACTGTGATCAATAACTCTTCATCGTTTATCTAAATAACAAGAATATAATGAATATATGTCTATGTTTACTTGAGTGGATTTCGGAGATTAGTTCAATTTGAAGAAGGTGCGAATTACGGATGACGTCAGATAGGAAACCAGTGAAAAGCAAGAAACATTGAGCAGCTATTTCATCCTAGTTCTGAACTGTCAAAAACTGTAAACCCTTGATCCTTGAAAAAAATGGAGTTCAGAGCCTTTTAGTTGTTCGACGAGTTCATCGGCTTTAATATTTACAATTTACCGTACAAAATGACGAAACCCATTCCTTTTTCGTTTTAGTTCGTTCATTTCTATTACTAACTTTAGTATTAAGTAGTTAAGAATAATAATGAAAATATGTATTAGCAAGATATTTAGTAAGCTCATGATATTTAAATCTTCACCGTCTTCGAGCTCGTTTCTGTTCATTTTACTGGAAAGAACTGATTTCGATGAGAAATTATACTGTTTAACTATGGCTTTCAAGAATTTCAATAAAGTTGGTATGTCGTTCGAACGTGAAACTATTAAACTATGGAACATATTTTGAAGCAGATATTCAACAGAACTAGAATTGAATAAAATAAGGCTAGTCAGTTAATTAAACACACTTTCTATAGTAAGTAAGCGAACAACTTTTTAAGCTTTGTCACTGTTTTTAATTAGGTTTCAACAGGTAAGGTGTTAAAGAAAATTTTTATTGTACTTTACGTGCATGAGTAAGTCACTATGTATTCATTTATTTAAACACATAAATATTGGTACAAAGGGGCACCAGCTATATATGCACCGCACAAATTTCATTTGATTTGTGCGAGGGCTGTGATACTGCTCAGATGCCCAAACCGAAACAGGTGGTTTTCTAAGGAGGCTACACCCGGAGCCTTTGACCTAAAGATCTGACCCATAAGGCAGTGGAGCATCGTAAGGAGATACAGTCACATGGTAGCCGGTCACCAACAATTGATTTATACGTCATTTGTTCCCTCAGGGTACTGGAACACATGTGCACCATTGGTTTGGAATCAGGGTTTTCCAACTTTCCTAGGTGGACTTTCCGTGTCCACCAACCCGGTTAAAGCGTCTGACATTCGCTTTTCGTCCTCTCAATTTCATAAACAACATGTCTGATGCGAGAAGGCAGTGAGTAAGATTTCCCTGGGAGAGGCTATATACGCGTGGCCATATGAGAGTATTTTGAGAGGGAGAGTGGACTCTCCCCACTGTCGGCCGTACCACGGCATTTGGGAGCACTGAAATATTCATGAGCACGAATCATTGTCAGTTCTTGAAATACAAGAAAACGAATGTGTTACTAGAAATTAGTAATTTATATCACAAACAACATATAAGTACTTAGAATAATGCATATTTATGCTAACATCTACTCTTTTATTGTTACACAAGTACCTTCTCAATTTTTCCAATAAAAAATTCTCTACAGGGTTCATCATCTTGTGTTAAAACAGTAAAATCAGAGCCAAAATCACAAAACAAATTTCCGAATACACCATATATATCTGTATAGATAAACTGGGAAAGAAAGTAAAGCAGAATTGAAAATAATTGGAAGCAAATTTTAGATTGAAATTCATCGTAAACAATTCGGGTTTAGATTATAACGATGAAAAGCTTACCTTCCGATACAATAAAATAAACTAACTGACTATGGTAAACATATAACAATCAGTCGCCAGTCTGATAAAATCAAATCCAGCTACCAAACTCTGGTTAAAATTTCAGTCAACCTAAATGGTACAACTGGACCATCATCTTCGAATACCTTTAAGAAAGCTATAGCCTCTCAATTGTGATTATTTCAACTACGCTGAAAAGTATGGGTGTGATGTCAACCTCCCATCTACGTTGTTGATAAGTAAAACGTAATTAGAGTAGCTAGATGCTATTTGAACTGTTCTTCAAAGTAATCCTCTCACTATTTAAGTCACCTCGTTTGAAAATTAATTAATATTTTATCATCATCTACGAGTTTATTGTTACCTATCACTGTTCATATTTCCATCTCTTAGTCAACCTGTAGGTGGTTTGTTAGTTTCAGCTTCTTTGAATCTAGCGAGGCACAGACGACCGTGTATGCACAAGATTAACTCAAGTTTTGTTACGGGTTGCAGCCGATCGACCCTTATTGACTGACTACACCTTGACTTTGGAAGGATATTTTTAGAGGAGCATGAATCAGAGACTATTAGCATTGAAAGCAATATCAACCTAGAAGCGTGACTAGAGGATACTGAAGAGCGATTGCTTATACTCCATCATTATGACTTAAAACTCTGTGTAGATGGTGTTAAAATACAATGACAAGCAAGAAATTTATTGGTAACTACGGAAAAAGCAATAAGGTATAACAGTTAACTCACTTTAATATCATGTGCTCTACAGAATAGATCCAATAATGTAGCTTGTTGAAGCGAACATTTCGTGAGTACCAAACACTAGGAAAGAAATTGGTGAAACTGATTATTTTAGTAGCAAATTTACAGTTAATTTAAATTATATAGACAATGACTAAGCTTCTTAATTCATTTGAAACACATAACTGTCGGTACGGACAGGCACCAAAATATGTCATACAGATAAAAAAAACTGACACCAGCTAAGGTAGCATTAAAAACTGGGCGTAAATTAGCTATTCTGTCCGAGTTTGGAACTTCTTAAACTCTGCCTCAGTGATTGAAACCCTACAACGTTTTCCAAGGTGACTGATGGAGTACAAATTAGTCTTGACAAAAGGAATGTGTACGAAATACCACCATAAAATAGTAAAGCATGAAGAAAGGGTTTTTCGTAACCAATTTTACAGTTTTTTATGTGGAAAAAATAAAACCAAAAATCTTACGTCGACTTTTGTAGATGATCCTTCGTCAACTAATGGCTTTAGGATAGTCTTATTAGCAGGATCAGAAAGAGGGCAACGAATATCCGTCACATTTCCCGTTTTTAAAGTGATACGAACATAGGGATTTAAAGCTGTTAGACGATCAAGACTTGCTTCAGCTCTGAACGTTTGAAAAGAAAATAAGCAGAAATAAAAGAAAGCAACACTGGTCAATGAAGCAGACTTCGAATCTACTATAAAGTCAAATATTTAAGATAATGAGACAAATAAAATGATAAACATTAATGACCACTTGTTTGTAATTAACCAGGTGCAGATTCGTGTATTTGACTTCAAACCACACTTTATGTGTAAGGGTTCATGATACTATTTGATCGCCTAAACCAAAATACGTGGAGCGAGCTTTGAACTTGCGGCTTAGTGACTGAACCGAGCGCCTTAGAAACCGAGACACCGTCTCATTAGGTCTTATTAGTGACAAACTATAGAAATTTCACAGTAAATAAAGCATTAAAACTAAAGCTCAAAGTACTAGTCTATTTGGATATTTTAGCTGGCATATAGTTCACTTTGAATGAGGAAAATAAAAACATGGAGGTCAAGAGTCTATTTGCCACTTCTTTTTCTCGAATTCTGTGTTTAGAAGAACTAATTTATTTATTTATTTAAACACATATATATTGGTACAAAAGGGCACCAGGTACATATGCGCCACACTACTTGTGTGTGTGGGCTGTGATACTGCCCGGGTGCCCAAACCGAAGCAGGTGGTTTTCTTAGGGGGCCACACCCCGAGCCTTTGACCAAAAGGTCTGATCCACAAGGCAGTGGAGCATCGTGAGGAGATGCAGTCCCATGGTAGCTGTTGACCAATGACAGGTTCGTCCGCCATTCGTTCCTTCAGGATACTGGAGCCCATGTGCACCATTGGTTTGGAATTAGGGTTTTCCAACTCCCCTAGGTGGACCCTCCGTGTCCACCAACCCGGTTAAAGCGCCGGACATTCGCTTTTCGTCCTCTCACTTTCGTAAACAACACCCCCGCCACGAGAAGGCAGTGAGTAGGACTTCCCTGGCAGAGGCTATATATTCGCATGGCCATATGAGAGCTTTTGGAGAGGGAGAGCGGACTCTCCCCACTCTCGGCCGTACCAGGGCATTTGGGGGCACCGAACTAATTATAGACATTTGTTCCCGTTTTGCATTCACTCTATTATGTGATTTGAACCCAGAGTTTGATTATGCACTCGGCTTAACAACTAATATTGATTCCTAAAATATGTTGACTGAGATATGAACGCAAAAACGGCGTTTTCACCCAACCCTGTAAAAACTGTGTATTTCGTGAAAAACAATGTGGACTTGTTCTTTTATAACTCTTTAGAAGGTAACTGTCAAGTGATTTATTTTACTAGAGGTGTATGCATGACAGTCAGATTTATCACAAAGTTTTATAAGAACTTGTTATAAGCATATGGCTTCTGGAATGTTATTCCATAGTGTTATCTTGTAGACCTACATACGAATTAATACACACGTGGTAGACCAAAATAAATACTAACTCAACAATGGCAATAAAGTTATTACATCCAAAAGGTAATATAATAATTTACAACTTATAAATTATGAACAAAAATAAAAGTCAAGGGACGTTACTTAAATCTGTTGGCTGATGCGTGTTCTATTGAGTTTGGTACCAGAATCCACAATTATTAAATAACTATCATCTATATTTATAAACTGTTGTACCATTCCCATTACATTCTACGCTCGGTTATACTACTGGAGTCATATGAGCCTCATTTGAGATTATTAATTATCTATAATTGTGGATTCTGGTACCAAGGCCCCCAAATGCCCTGGTACGGCCGAGAGTGGGGAGAGTCCGCTCTCCCTCTCCAAAAGCTCTCATATGGCCATGCGAATATATAGCCTCTCCCAAGGAAGTCCTACTCACTGCCTTCTCGTGGCGGGGGTGTTGTTTACGAAAGTGAGAGGACGAAAAGCGAATGTCCGGCGCTTTAACCGGGTTGGTGGATGTGGAGGATCCACCTGGGGGAGTTGGAAAACCCTAATTCCAAACCAATGGTGCACATGGGCTCCAGTATCCTGAAGGAACGAATGGCGAATGAACCAACTGTTGGTCACTGGCTACCATGAGACTGCATCTCCTTACGACGCTCCACTGCTTTGTGGATCAGACCATTAGGTCAAAGGCTCCGGGTGTGGCCCCCTAAGAAAACTACCTGCTTCAGTCTGGGCACCTGGACAGTATCACAGCCGTCACACAAATCGAATGAGATTTGTGAGGCGCATATATATCTGGTGCTTCCTTGTACCAATATTCATGTGTTTAAATAAAATAAATAAAATTCTAGTACCAAACTCAACAGAACACACACCAGCAAGAGGATTTAGGTAACGTCCCTTGACTTTTAGTTGTGCCAATAATTGATAACTTGTAAATTATTATATTACCTTTCGGACTTAATAACGTTATTGACATTTTTGACTTAGTATTTATTTTGGTCCGCCACAATTTACAATAAGTGCTATTTTAATCGCTATCGAAAGAATCAGGTCACTAAGTTCAAGAGTATCATGTGTTGGTGGATTCAAGTGCCATGAGTTTCACCGTTAATTTTCGAAAACAAATGAAACCAAGAAAAATTAGAACTATCAGTCACAATGTTTACCTGGTTTTTGAAGCTTTAACACTACATTGATCCACGCAAAATTGAGTCCCTAAATCCTGTTCGCAGCATAAAGATTGGTCCTGAATTATAAGTTCCCCGACTCCAGCCAGAATTAGACTTTTAGCTGTTTGCGATACAATTATTAATAAGATAATATACCGATTTCTATTCCAACACCTCCCAATCCATGTAAAAACACTTTAGATTTACACATTCTTATCATCGCATTTTCCCCTAGAACGCATCTTTGACGGCTGTAAAAGAAATATCATTTTACGGGAGACCTAACCTGTAGAGTGAGTCATCTATATCATAAGACATGTTATGTAACGCATCCACTAAATTAGCCGTCAAGGTCAGTAGGCTAAAAGGTTCGAATGGTTGTAGACAGAATAAAAGTTTGCGTTCAACTTGCTTCCGTATCTAGTAACAGAATCACCGATGCTTCCAAGTAGAGGGCTAAGAGTGTTCGTTGATAAAAGTAGAATTATTTCTTACTTCAGTCTTCAGTAGTAAGGTCAGGAGGTCTATTGACTTATATTAATCTTTGTGGTTCGTAAAACCAGGGAGGTCACATCTCGTTTTGAATATATCGACAGAAGGTGCCGATATTACGTCTTCTGGCAGAGAATTACAGTAGTCCACCACTTATTGAAAAAACGAAACTACATACACAGACATCTCGGTTTTTGAACTTTCATCGAATGTCCTCTCAAATGACGGAAGGAAAAGATAAGACATATTAATGCCAACGTCATCTTTCAGGATACGATAGGCCAGTGTTAGATCACCCTGCATTCTACGGTAAGATAACGGAAATAAGTTGACGTCTCCCAGCCTGTCTTCATAAGTTAGGTCAGAAAGACCTTTCACAAATTTAGTCCTTCGGCGATGGACTGAACCCAGCATATCCGCCTCATATTTGACACGAGACTCGCTGCCTGAATTCCATATTCGAAATGTGGTCGGGTATAAAAATCTAATCTACGAAGAGACCATGATACCTTATAGCCTTTTGCAGCAGCAACCTTGCAGTGGCTGGTTGTTTTGAGATGATTGCATAGTAATGACCCTCAGATATTAATAGGTTCTTACCTCGTGCAACACGAATCCATTTATTGTGTCGTAATAAGGATCATCATAGTTATTTTATTGAACCACCACACTGTTGTTAGGACTCACTTCCAGTGACCACCCGTCCATCCATGCCACCAATGAGTTGAGATCATACTGTAATACTATTCTGTCTGACATGCTGTATTTGGATCTCCAAATTATAATGTCATCGGCGAAGAGCGGGACGGATAATTAAGCTACAATTGGTAATTCAACCGAATATTGAACCAAAACATGGAGTCAATCCATATGGTCACTAACTTCTAATCTAAACCATATTGATGGATGCAGACTACTTGATTGGGGTCCTCACGACTGTCGTAACCAATGGTTGGGAACTTTATGTGACATGGCTTATAATCGATGACAATGGCGTAGGTGTACACAATTTTTGTCTTCCCTTAAACCGTGAGATTAAAATTGCTTCATATTTGTCTTTCTTCCTGCACTATATTCTTATATACAATATTTTATTTATATATTACCACCAGTAAATTAACTACTTTTATGAATTCGGTGTTGAACTTGTTGTTCTAATGAGGTATGACAGCTTGAATCGATGCATATTTGTGGCTAGTCCTACTTTGTAGCTGACTGACTGACTGAGGATAGACAACTCATTTTTTACAATGCAGATGATTTAAATCGAAAATCTAAGCTTGGGAGTAATAGGATTTGGATTGATTTAAACTAACAATTAGCCGAAAGAGAGTTTGTGAAAATTGTAGTAATTTCAATAGTTGAATTATTGAGTCGATGTAAGATAGACCACCGTTGAAAACCCAGAAGGACTAGACGAATGTTTCGTCTTCATATGGGACTCCTCAGCAGTTCAGGTAACTTCATTAGACAATGGATGAGTGGTTGTGCAACCATTCATGGATCGATTGAAGTTAGATATTAACACAGTTGGATGACATCTCAGTGGCCAAGAGCTTAGGCGTTCGCCCGCGAAACTGAAGGTCTTGAGTTCGAGTCCAGCATGCGGAATCGTGTATGTGCGCTACTGAGTACACCTATCTCAGGATAAAACGGACGTCCAGTGCTTCTAGGTTTCCCATCGTGGTTTAGTTTAAATCAACTCATGAATCCAACTATTTAATTACTACAATTTCCAAAAACCTTCATTCTGATCATAACTATTTACCGTCATTTCCATAGAGCATTACGGTTACTTCAAATAATTTATCATCCATATAGTTTATGTTGTATACATAGTGATAAGAATTATATAGTTTATACCAAATGAAGAATGCGTTCATCTTATTTGGCATTAAGACGAGAATTTGTGAACTATATGGTGTATAATGAGACAGCATTAACCTTATTAAATTTTTTATAAAACCATGAAAAATTATGCGACAGTGCATTACTCCAGATGAACAATATTTTGCCATCATTAATAATAATCTGCAAACTCCTCGAATTCCCGGTGTATATCACGTGTTTAACTGTGATGGTATCGCGTTGTTCAACAAACAATTATCGTAATGGTATATGTATGTTTGCTAAACAACATTTACCATATCTAATGTCAGTCAGTCACAACGTAGAACTTCGTACGTACGTACATCAGTTCGAGTTGCCATAACACATTAACACAGAGATGCAGTTGTCGATTCATCAAATCCCATATTGGTAGAAGTAGTAAGAGTATAAGTATTATGTGAAAGATAAGGGTTTGAAGATGTTATTGAAGGAGTATAATCCAGTGAGATAAATTTGGAAAGAGAAAAAGGATAGGGACATGAAGAATTCAGAAGATTAGAATTTGGTCGAACACAAAGAGTGGATGCACCTTCGCCGTTGCAAACGATTTTGAGCCATGTCATTCAAGGTCTCTAACCATCGATTACTATCATACCATATCTTATGAAACATCCACATTTCTTTGCTAATTAATTCTCACTAGAAATTGAACCAGAAGCCTATGACCAATTAGAACGTTGGATGCTGAACAAAATGTTATGTGAATTTCAATTTAATGAGATACATCCATCATCTTTATTTCAGTATTATGTTAATTATACTTTATCTCAAGTGGGGAACTTAACATCTGATGTTCAGTTTGAGAATGTATATAAACACAGCAGTTAGTTGACCGTTTTATATAAAATCACATTATTATATACAAAATTATAAACCCATGAGGTTGGAACATATGTTTTGTATTTGCACTACTCAATGTTTGTTAGTAACATAAACCCATTTTGTTAAATATTCTTACACCCTATTTTGATAATGACTATTCCTGTGTTTGTGCTTTCCCATTCTGAACTGAATTTTCCTTATTGTCAGCTTGCTTACATATGCCTAGATTAGATCTCCAGATATAGCTTGTATCTCAAAATTTCTACTATACATAAAGGCTTTAGCTAGTAGTGTAATCCAGGATATAGGTTTCGTTCTGTATGAGACTACCATACTACAGTTACTCTCAAAATGTTTCGTATCCTGTTTTACAAAAGTACCATCTAAACCTTTTATATGCTTCTGTGTATCTTTCATTTGCAGTATCTTACTCAGGTTAACCATGAAATTTTGATCAACACACGATATTGCGAGTTTCCGTAGTAGTGTGGCGGACGCCGCTCATAAGGATGTCTATAAGTAATGTGTAGCGAGACGTGATGTCGAAGTTTTAACAGTTGTCAGATGGAGTGAAAAGTTTCAGTGCACCGAAAGCACAGCGTTGGATGAACGGTTAGAGTTATTCCCAACCGGAATAGATCAGTCATAACATTTCGAATAGTTATTTAACTCCCTCACCAAGTACAGATTCGCGTACTTTCCTACGAGTTGCAATTCACATGTGCGTGCGGGGAAGGGGGTTAGTGATATTACCCAACTGCCCAAACCGAAGTAAATGAAGCAGGACTTAAACTTGTAGCCTAAAAGTGTCAATAAGTGACGTCAGTTCACTCGTTTCAGATAACATTGTTGACGAGTACCAGTCAGTAGAAAATCCGTATTTAAAGCTTCTGTTCAACTTACTACATACTTCATACTTCATAAAACATACCTATAAGATCAAGTTTAAAAAAGGGTTATTTCAACACATTAAAATCAAATTAAATTAAATCACTAGCATACAAAATGAAATAATAATCATAATAGTAATAAGATACTACTGTTAATTTATTTTGGTTAATCAGTAGTATATATATGATGTGATAACTAATAAAATGCTAAATATAATTAGATAAAGAGAATGGAGAGGGAGAGATAGTGTTGTTAAGAAAAACAAACAAACAATAAAAATCACAAGAGTGAAAACAAAATGTAAATACATATTACTTAAGATTTCTAATGAATTGTAAGCGGTATGAGTAGTAGTAGTAGTGGTAGTAGTATGAGTAGTAGTAGTATGAGTAATAGTATTAGTAGTAGTACTAGTAAGTATTGGTAGTATTGGTAGTAGTACTAGTAGTAGTATAAGTAGTATTAGTAGTAGTAATTACTAAAACAGAAAATACAGAGTGAAACAATGAAGGACAGAGATAGGTAAGTTTTATAGGAATGAAATGGTACAAAGCATAAATCATAAATAGATGGAATGATTAGGATAGAATAATTGATTAAACAATGAATTATTGATTTTAGAAAGTGGGAAAGAAAAACAGGTACACCAGAACACTTTTTTTGTTGTTGTTGTTGTTGTAAGAATCAGTCAGACACAACGTAGAACTTCGTACGTACGTACATCAGTTCGAGTTGCCATACCACATTAACATAGAGATTCAGTTGTCGATTCAAAAAGAATAACTGAATCATAATAAACACGGGATCAAACATAGAAATGCACAAATAAATTATTCTTCTTATTATTATTATATTGTATTCATTATTCCTTTTATGTCATTGTAGACCTATCATTACACACATATGTATAGTAAACAAATTTAAGGGTGATAAGTCAATTGAAGATCTTCATGAGATGAACAAAAGAAGAAAGAAAGATAAACATTTGGATTGAATGAACACTATG
Organism: Schistosoma mansoni; assembly: GCF_000237925.1. Lineage (NCBI taxonomy): Eukaryota > Metazoa > Platyhelminthes > Trematoda > Strigeidida > Schistosomatidae > Schistosoma > Schistosoma mansoni. The sequence goes on from NC_031502.1 coordinate 54,827,537, forward strand.
CATAGTTGGTTATTATGCCAGATTTTGTGTTTGTACGTGTGCCGGTAATACACAAATATGATTGAATTGGTCGCAAATTTTGAATAAAACAAACCAGTTATATAATCATTCATTTAAACAAAGAAGTTGATTTGTTGAAATGAAGATTGTCTCTTTAACATCTTGTTTCATATAAACCACTTTTACCAATATACCGGACCCATTTGACTACATCATGATCTGAATAATTTAATTTAGATTCAAATACTTTTAAAAAGCGAACTTTAAATCCAGATGGTGCAAAGGGTACCTAATTTTTTGGGGGAAAGGGGAGAGCATGAAGGTATATATAATTGATGAGTACCAAACATTTTCAAAACTAATCAGAATTTATACAAAAATCAATAAAATCAACAACTTAACATTTGTGCTCACTTACTTTGTTCCCATTTAACATTGCACACATCTACACGATTGAAATCATGAGTCAATTGAAGCTAGACCACCATCGAAAACCTGAAAGCACTGGATGGCCGTTTCGTCCTCTTATCGGACTCCTCAGCAGTGCGCATTCACGATCCTGACTCGCAAGATTCGAATCCAGGACCTACCACATAAATTATTCCAGTCTTTTATTTATCCTATATCATCTATATGTTTGACTTTGCCAATTATTTATGTGTAACACTCAGTATGGTCTATACACAAGTATGGATATGAACGTGTGTATGTATACTTACTTATTCACATCCCTTTCATGATTGTAAAAACTCAGTTACTTATTAGTCACTCAGTTGATTATTTCTGCCACTCTAGTTGATGTGCATTTCTTCATGTCTCTTATCATTCGTCTGTATGAATGAATGTCTGAAATATATGTTCTTTAAATACTTTTGTGATGGTGGAGAAGATTTGTAGCTCAGGTGAGTGATTTTAATGGAGTTTTGTTCTCTGACCTGGATGGTTTGGTCGTAGAGCTTTCATTGTCCTTCTGACAGATTTAAGGTCAATAAGAACCAATCAACATTGAGGTGCACAGGACAAGCTGTGAATCACATGTGGAGAAATTCAAACACTTTACTTCTACCCGAAGCTTGTGCTGATGATGTCGTTCAGGAGGATGGCAGCTCTACGATCAAACCATCCAGCTCAGAGAACAAAACCCCATCAAAATACTTTTGTATTCAGCTTTTTATATGCATGTTGTTATTAACGGGATGCACCGGCAGAATATATACGAACTAAATAAGATATTCATTTCGTTAACATTATTATAACTCCATCATTATGGGCTCAGATCGCGAGTCTAGAGACTTACAGACGAGGACGTTTTTAATCACTTAACCCTAGATAATCGTTATACATACACGGATGATGACGACAATGATAACGATCCCAAATTTATTAGATATGATTTATTCATTTGCCAAGGTACAGATTTAAATATCAATCTTTGAATCGCACTTTAGTTATATGAGGTCTAGTGATATTATCCCACAAACTAAACTGAATTAGATAGAGTAAGGGCGGAGAGAGTCGCCCGAAACTCCAATCTACTGACTGAAAACCAAATGTTTAAACAACTAAGTCACCATTCCACATCATCATCTAACTAAACCTGTCTTCTAATGCTAATATGTTCTATAGTTTCCAACAATTGTTGTCGATCACACATAATCAGCGTAGACCTTGGGACCAAGTTGTTTTAGTCCGATTTCCTACTCTATATCGGTATGACAAGGTAAAATCAGTGGGACAATAACAGACATTAGAAGCAAAGGTAGACGGTGGCTAGCAGTGGAATTCAGGACGCACGTTTCGTCTTATTTGAGAATCATCAGCTGGATGTAACTGCATAACAACGGTCAAAATAATTGTAGTAGCAATTATGAATGAGCAAGACCAAACATTGAGAATATGGCTAATGATAAGAGACATGAAGAAATGCACATCAACTAGAGTGGCAGAAATAATCAACTGAGTGACTAATAAGTAACTGAGTTTTTACAATCATGAAAGGGATGTGAATAAGTAAGTATACATACACACGTTCATATCCATACTTGTGTATAGACCATACTGAGTGTTACACATAAATAAACGATACTGAGTGAATTTAAAGTTCAATCCATTGCACAAACAAGTGGCTATCTGGACTCAGTAGGTGAGTGGATAAAGTGATGGCGTTTGAAGCGAAAGGTACTGGGTTCTAGTCCCAGAGTGAACATCAACTATGAGATGCAGGTACATCCAGCTGACGAGTCCCGAATGGGACGAAACGCGCGTCCTAAATAACACTGCTAGCCACTATCCATCTTTGCTTACAATGTCACTTTTTGTTGTAATAATAAGTACTGAATGATCAGATCTATAAGAAACGTTACTTAAGAAAAGTTATTATAAATAAGGATTATAATAATAGTGACATGAAAAATGATAAACCAACCTCGAAATTCATAGAAATTGGTGGACGCATCCAACGTCTTTGTTTATCTGAAGCTTGTAACAATTCAATTTCCGCAGATAATTGACAATCTTTCATACCAGATATTCGTCTAATCCTAAACAAAATATAAATATACATTAGAAGTTATAACTCTCGTTACTACGGCTCCTTGTCCATCCTCTAAGGAACATGACATTTAAGTGAGTCTGCCAAAGAAATTTATTCAAAATTCGATCATTATCGGTGTTGACTAATCGGATGAGATCTGAAGTTATCCGAGTAAGGTAACTGTAACTAATCATGAAATTTACATGTGACATCTCCCTTTTTATCAGGTTATGCCATACTTCTTTATATGTTGAATCTAATGAAATTACTTAATATAAACATTACAGATATTTTCCTAACAGAATACACAAGATGAGAGAATGAAGGCAACTGGGGTTAATTGCGATTGGATGAAATTTCGGGGACTGATCTGATGAAAGTAAATGATGGTAGTGTGAATTTGTTACTTGGAGAAAGCCTTTTCGATTCTAGGTGCGCAGAAGATAGTCTTACGGTGTGATGATATTCAAACCATTTAATCCTCACTTAATCAGTTGGCAATCAATATCCGTAGTTATGGTACGTACTTTGCACATTCGAATTGCAAAGTACTTTTACAAGACTGACAGGACCTTGATACTGCACACACTCTGGGTAGTCAACAGTTAGAAGTAGTAGAGACGTTCGTGTATATGGGTAGCTGAGTAATTGCTGGTTGTTAAGTGAGAGATGAGATCAACTCACGTATAGTCAAAACCAGAGAGGCTTATGCCAATTCGAGTCATCTTTGGCGCCATCGTGATGTGAGTTTAGCTGTAGAAGGTCGGGTCTACAATGCATCTGTAAGAACAGTCTTGCTCTAAGTTTGTGAGCTCTAGTCTCTCCGAGTCAAGGATTTTAAGCAACTCTCTGAGTTCGTTCACTGTTGTCTCAGAAGGATTGCTGATATCCAGTGGCAACACCATGTTAGTAAAAAGAGGTTCAGAAATATGTGTGTAGGTAGGTAAATGACAATTCAATTGATGTAAATATCTTAAAACACCATCTATGGGTGCTTCAACATGTGATATTTATGTCGTCCCAGAGACTTCCACATCATGTTTTATTTATCAACGATAAGACTGGTTGGAAAAAAAGAGGTGATTAATTCATGGCATAGCAATGAGGGATGGAAGAAATCTATATAGGAATTTCATCTATTTGTCCATCACAATTCCCTGGTTCGGGTCCTCAAAGACAATGTAACTCAGAGGTTCGAGATGTTATTAGATATAGATCAGAATAGAAATCAATGACTATCTTATTGTAATTTTCTCATACATTCCTTATAACAGTGAGAGGAACTCTTTTAACTGGAACGATTCTTTCTCGTCGTTTTTTAGCGAGTTGGTTTTCTACGGGATGAGGTCGCTAACCCCATGCCCAACCCTCCTCCTTTACCGGGGCTTGGGACCGGCAGTAGCCCCCAGAGGAGCTACAAGCGGAGTGTTTATTAACGGTTGTCTACGCAACATACTTCGGATCAGCAACAAGTTACTGTGAGAGATAACAAACTGGATTCCAGCGGAGGAAGAAATCAGAATGAGGCGCTGGAAGTGGATCGGGCACACTTTGAGGAAATCACCCAACTGCGTCACAAGACAAACCCTCACATGGAATCCTGAAGGTCAAAGGAGAAGAGGAATATCATATAACACATTACGCCGAGAAACTGAGACAGACATGAGAAGAATGAACAAAAATTCGATAGAACTAGAAAGGAAGACCCAGGACAGAGTGGATTGGAGAATGTTGATCGGCGGCCTATGCTCCATTGGGAGTAACAGGCGTAAGCAAGTAAGTATTCTTTCTCGTCGTATTTTCGTAAACTGAACTCTATTTGTCAGCACATTCTATTCTCGTTAATTTATTTTTACTCATTTATTCACCTTTTTTTAATCATATTCTCATTCTACTTCCTCTATCTCTTCATAATTTCAATCACTTATTCATATGGCATCACGTATTTATTTTGGTATCGATTTATGCTAATATTTATATGTTCAAATAAATAAATCTAAATAATGATTTCACCCTATATCAACCAATATCTATAACTATTAATTAAGACTATTGAGCAGGTACTTACTTAACTAGAGTTTGAACATAGTGACATAATTTAATGCAACAACCATGAATAAGATCATATACTCAGGCTTTAAGACATATTTTTTAATGCTCATGAGGTATTTCCTGAAGTTCTAGTGAAAGGCAGTGACCAGTGGAGTTCAACCAGATATGTTGTGAGATAGTAACTCACTGAAGACATTGGTGGATGTGTCGCTCAATTTCGTGGATCGGTTGAAGTTGGACATTAACACAGCTGAATGCCAGCCGGCTCAGTGGTCTAGAGGTTAAGCGCTCGCGCGCGAGACTGATAGGTCCTGGGTTCAAATCTCTCTAGGCGGGATCGTGGATGCGCACTGCTGAAAAGTCCCATAATAGAACGAAACGGCCATCCAGTGCTTCCAGGTTTTCCATGGTGGTACAGCTTCGATTGACTCATGATCTCAACTATTCAAATTATGGTAATAACACAATGATGAAAGGTAAATCGGTTGGTTTTGTTCTAATTGGTCACTGGAGATAAACAAAGCAACACGGGTCGACTAATAAGCATACGAATTCAGATCATTTATGTTATTGTTTAAATAGATCATTAGTCTGATTGATATAGAGAGTATTAGTGATAAGCAATTTTTACGACCAAGTTATTTTAATGTGAATATATTTTATTTATTCATTTGAACAGATAAATATTGGTACAAAGGGGTACCAGAAATGTATGCGCCACACAAATCTCATTTGATTTGTGTGAGGGCTGTGATACCGCTCAGGTGCCTAAACTGGAGCAGGTGGTTTTCTTAAGGGATCACACCCGGAGACTTCGACTTAAAGGTCTAACCCACAAAACAGTGGAGCATCGTAAGGAGATGCAGTCCCATGGTAGCCGGTGACCAACGATTGATTCATACGCTATTTGTTCCTTCAGGATACTGGAGCCCATGTGCACCATTGGTTTGGAATCAGGGTTTTCCAAATCCCCTAGGTGGACTTTCCATGTCGACCATTTGAATATATAGACGAAATTAAAATTCATAACAATATTACTAAAAATCAAAAGTATTTAAACTAATCAATAAACTTACTTCCATATAATAGCATTTTCAGCTGCTTTATATTTTGCTCTACCTTTCATACAAACAACTTGTACACCACTTGTATTCATTGGAGTTGGTATATGAACTTCAATTTTTTGTGCAAATAAATTAGGACGAAAATTAGCTTTTAATATAACTTTTACATCCATTTTAGTTTTACCAAGTTCACGAACTAATGGTATTATACGAAATGGTAAACTGATCTCCTAAAATAGCATTGTTGTTTTTTTTTGGGGGGGGGAGGGTGACAAAGCAACAAAAAAACAGATTATACTTTTTTTCTTCAAGTTCTTATTTACAATTATTTACTCTGGAAGCAAACAAAAAACAACACCCACATAGAGCAACTAAATCTCAATGTATGTAGTCTGTCCAATGAAAATTATGAATTGACAAATGACAGTCTTATAGTTTTCATATCACGACACCGTATTAAACTTTTGTGATGTTGTCCGCCCCGTTTTCCAGTGCTTCTTGAGTTTCAGTTTCATCCTGGCTATATCAGCTCCTCTCCTGATTCTCACGTCCTTCATCGTTCTTCTGAACTTTGTAATGATGCAGATGTGGTCGATTTGGTTCTGTGTAGTGAGATCCGGTGAAATCCATGTGGCTATGTGTATGCGTTTGTGTGGTAATATGGTGCCGCCTATGACCAGTTTATTGAAGACACATAGGTTTGCAAATCTTTCGTTCCTTTCTTCCAGTCCATGTCGTCCCATGACGTCTTCGTATCCAGTGTTGTCCATTCCAACCTTGGCATTTAGGTCTCCTATCAGAATGGTCAAGTCCTCTGTTGGACATTTTTCAACGATTGACTGCAGCATATCGTAGAGTTGATCTTTAACGTCTTCATTGTAATCGTCGGTAGGCGCATAGCATTGGATGACGTTCATTGTAATGCCCTCTCTCTTTGTTTTGAAAGAGGCTTTGATGATCCTTGGTCCATGAGATTCCCATCCAATAAGTGCATTTTGTGCTTGTTTAGACAGCATTATTGCAACTTCTTGTGTATATGAAGCACTTTCTTCTTCATGGTCGGAGTATAACAGCAGCTCCTCGGAAGCTAGTCTTTATTGCCCCACCTGCATCCAATGTGTTTCACTGATTACAAGCACCTCCATGTTGTATCCTTTCATTTCTGCAGCAACTTGGATTACTCCCCCGGTGTCCCACATTGTACGGACATTCCATGTACCGAAATCAATGGTTGCTCTGGATGTCAGAATGGGCGTCATACTTCCGAAGGAACTCGGCTTTCACCATGAGGCGTTATAACTCCTCTAAGTGAAGACCTTCTAACTCCCAGGGAAGAGTTTAAATGATTTGAATTATTTTTCTGGTTAGCGTTTTTTCAGCGAGTTAGTTTTCTACGAACTGGGGTCGCTACCTCATACCCAACCCTCCTCCTTTACCCGGGCTTAGGAGCGGCAGAGTAACGGTAATTCAACAGGTGTCACTAGCTTGAAACATCGACTTCGGTGGCTTGGATATGTCCTACGAATGTCATCCTAGCAAATTTCACACTGTGTACTGCTTTTCGACGCCGGGACCGGTTGGAAAAGGCAGAGGTGGTCCGTGTATGACATGGTGTCGTGATATAAAAGAAAGCTGTACAGGACTGGCTTATGTTGATCCTTCGCGACTCTCTATTTTGGGGTCCTACAGATGGCGCAACGCAGTGGCTAGAGACGTTATCAGAGATGGTTCAGAATAGTAGTCAGTGGCGATCCTGCTGTAACTTTCCTTTACTTTCGTCATAAAAGTGAACGTATTTTCTTTAACCGAAAGAAGTTTTCTGATTGTATTTATCGTAAGTGAACTGCTTCTCCTATTGTTATTATTACTATTATTATTATTTCACGCTCATACACTAATTTCTGTTCATTATTGCTCTTTTATTATAATCACCTTCCATTTCCTCTCTTTGCAACCGGGTTGTTATTGTGTAGTGCATATATATTTGGTGTCCCCTTGTACCAATTTTTGTGTTCAATTAAAAATAAACACAGGGTCTAAGTCTGGTTGGAGTTTATTTATTTATTTATTTAAACACATAAATATTGGTACAAGGAGGCACCAGATACATATGCGCCTCACAAATCTCATTTGATTTGTGTGAGGGCTGTGATACTGCTCAGGTGCCCGAACTGAAGCAGGTGGTTTTCTTAGGGGCCCACACCCGGAGCCTCTATATCCACCAACCCCGTTAAAGCGCCGGACATTCGCTTTTCGTCCTCTCAATTTCGTGAACAACACCCCCGCCACGAGAAGGCAGTGAGTAGGACTTCCCTGGTAGAGGCTATATATTCGCTGGCCATGTGAGAGCATTTCGAGAGGGAAAGCGGACTCTCCCCACTCTCGGCCGTACCAGGGCATTTGGGGGCATCTGGTTGGAGAGGACGAAGTGTTCTAAAGTAAAGTGATCGGATTGAGTGATGTAAGTTTGTGGGTAATCACCGCATAATGTCTTCTCTGTTAAGTCTAATTTACTTTCTATTTAAAATTTTACTCTTTTTTTCTGGGTTCACTTGAGCTGCGAAACAGAACAGGAAGTTTCCTAGATTTACTCTTCAACACTGTCATGGTCAAGAGTATTTACCTTTGGTTATCAAAACACTACAGCAGTTGGTTGGAATGCTAGAGAACAGAGATGAAAAGTGGTAAAACTGTAAGATAGTATAGTTCGAACACTGATTCAATTACAAACGATTTATCTAACCGGTAATTGACTTATTTGAATCGTACTATTAAATGTTTATTTCTTTTATCAAAAATTCAGTTTATTTGTGTTTCAAATATCGTTCTCATTCCAAGTATACGAACTTATTATCAATTTATTGTTGAATGAAACTGAAGTGATGTATAAGCTTGATATAGGTAATCTTAATTTCATGCAAATTGATCTCTTGATAAATATGAATAAAGCAATGATTGGGCACACTTTGAGGAAATCACCCAACTGCATCACAAGACAAACCCTCACATGGAATCCTCAAGGCCAAAGGAGAAGAGGAAGACCAAAGAATACATTAAGCCGAGGAATAGAGACAGATATGAGAAGAATGAACAAAAAATGGATAGAACTAGAAAAGAAGGCCCAGGACAGAGTGGGTTGGAGAATGGTGGTCGGCGGCCTATGCTCCATTGGGAGTAACAGGCGTAAGTGAGTAAGTAAGTAAGTAAGGACAAAAAAACAAATGATTCTTTTTATTTCTGGGCTTCTCATTAGCTGCAAACACCCCTACAGTTACAAAGAGTAATCTGATTGGAAACAAGGCTTTAACATACTTTACTTAGCGAATTTGAACTGGATGTTTGAAATGGAGGCAAAAGACACTTTAATAAACACGATTAATGATTATCTCCGTGTTGAAGGACACTTACAAAATTACAACTAGTTATATAAAATGAGGGGCGGGGGTAACTAACAAAAGCTTCTGTCAAATTTCTGAATATGTTCCAGGAAACCTGTTTGGAAGGTAGTAAGGTTTACATATAAACAATCACTGGGGTCTTAATAAATAATGAACAGAGCGTCGATATTTCTAAACTATTTAAAACAATTAACGGACAACTAATCTTAATCTCACTCGTACCTAACTTATGTGCACAGAAGGAAAATGTGATAAGTTTCTCCTTGTCATAATAATTATGTGATATATAATCTGATTGACTTTACACAATCATTTGATCATGACTTCACCTATGCTGATTGATTATAATAATCACTTATTCTATTGTGATTATGTCATCCTTTGTTATTATTATTATTATTATTATGGTTAGTAGCTTCCCCTCACTTTATAAGATTAGTTGTGTTTTTGTGGATTTTCTTCAGCACAAAAATACACGGCAATCATAACTATGTTTATTCCTATTTATTGTATCTTCTTCTATTCATTAAGATTTTCACCTCCGTTTCAAACGTCCATTTCGAATTCGCTAATTAAAGTATGTTCAATCCTTGTTTCTAATTATATTACTCTTTGTAATTTTAGAGGCGTTTGCAGCTGATGAGAAAACTAGAAATAAAACAAAGAATTCATTTTATCCTGAGTATGTTGATTTACTTTCCTCATTCAGATGGTTTTCAGTTAAGATAATTCAGAGTGAGAATAAACTAGGTAAACAAACTTTGTGAATAAAACATTATCATATTAAGGACTGAACATCATGCTTAACAATAGGATGTTAACGATGTAACAACCTCATGTGATTCAAGAACCTGAAATTCAACCAACAGGTTGTAGGTTCGCAATCCATAACATCTAATTCGGTATTTAAAACTGACTGATAATATAATTATATTTCACGTTTAAGGTATAGCTCAGACCCGAATACGTAAACGCATATACAATAAATGATTTGCATCATATTAATTACCTTAGTAGTTCTATAACGCATCAACTCGAATTCACCGTCGGGTGGGATAAAAGAGATTGTATGTTCAGTTTCGAATCGACCCAATTTAACACATTGATGAAATTGACAGTCATCTATTGCAATACCTCCACTACTGAAATCAATTAGAGAGAACACAATGGATAAATAGAAAAATCAAGGTGAATTCGATTATGAGGAATAAAGCAGTGGTCATCAGCGTAATTTTAGGAAGAAAGTAAACGTATACGATGATTGTTCTAGTCACGAAGAAGTTGCTGAATAAATTGATAATATGGTTCCTAGAATACATGATTTTGATAACACTTTTTTGGTAGACTCAATTTCATTCACGAACTGACAACGGAACAAGTTACCAAGCTGGTTAACAGTCGCTTCCTGTTAATCAATCAGTCAGTTGCTGCTACCTTGAGGTGGTGGTAGGGCTTGCCTGTCGTGATGACCTAATCAGACTATACTAATTGGCATAATCGTTCCTCAAGGTCCTACCATGCCAGGCAGGCCGGTTGAAGAACGGTAAGGCTAAGCTTAGGTTCATGGCTTTCTAGCGATTACTTTTAAAGCCCATATCATATATATATATTTTTTCATGAACTATCAAGAAATGAATGCTAAATATATATTTGGTATTATTAATGCCTAAAAGTTCAAAATGTAAATTCTAAATTAAACGAATGGTAAAAGCAATTTACCTGTCTTCTGTACCAGCTGTAGATCGTTGTTTATTTTCCAAACTGACTTTGTCATTAAAACCAAATTTACATTCTGGCATACCACTTAAGTAAGACTTCATGATCACTCGACCTGCCACATGTGCAGATAAAACTTGTCCTGATAAAAAAATTTGATGATGATAAACTTTTACTATTTTGGTTGACTTATCACACTGGTCAAATCAGTGAGTCGAATATATTCTTAATAAATAAGGATTAATCATATTTTGAAGCTAACACAAAAATACGTTGAAAAATTGATATTACTTCAGACGGTTAAATGACATCATTAAGAGATGTACACTTAGGTGGGATACAAATCAACCACTAAAAATGGTCAAACAACTGAGCCCCAAAGTTACCTTCCAGTAGCAACTGCACAGAGGAACAATAGGGACGAGTGTTAGATAATATGCAGTACATTTTAATAATTACGTGATTTATGTGATGATTTAGAATTCACATTTATTATAACTTGATAACCAACAAAATTAATCGGATGTAGGTTTGAGGCTGTGATTCAATGAATAACCTGATTGATTACACCACCCAGTCTTCACCATACTTAACGAAAACACAGGAATAAATGACACAGATGCAAATCAACTGTGTTTTTCTCACAATTACTAGGAGAAAAAAAAACTAAATAAATGGGAGAAGAATGATCAAGTTGAAATCTAGATCCTTAGCCCAATAAGAAATGAACACACGAATTATCGGTTCTAGTAGTTTTCAAAACTGTCCAACGTTAGGCCCATGAAAACTTTCATACAAAACATGATGATATAAAAGATGAACAGGATCAAAATACTTAAAAAGGAAAGGAACTATATACTTTTCCGTCGTTCAAACTGATACTTTCGTGAACCGTGGTAATAATCCGCTATTACGATATCAATACTGTGAAAAAACTACTATCCACTTTTTTACCATGCCCCATTAACTACGGTGAGGTTTGGTAGAAGCTTTCAGATGTTAACCCAGTATGATTTACCAAAATATACTGTTTATCGACTACATATCAGTGAAAAAAATGATAAGAATGTTTACACTGAGCATTTAATAACACAAAATCCCGTAAAAATGTATTTAAACTCCGTGAAGTATCCACACTGAATAATTTACCGTAATAGAATTTCAGTTTAACTGATTTGCTTTTAATAAGTTGTAATTTTCTTGTTTGTCTTCTCCCGAATTGCGAGCTTCTGAAATCCTCGTAACGTCCTGTTTTTATATCACCAATTTATACTTTCTAGAATCGAATCTCTGATGATTAATCTTCTTAATTACTGCTCATATTGTTACTACTTCTATTGTTCTAGGAATTAGTCCGATAATTTTATATCTATACTAACGGGATATTGCAGCTTGAACCAATGTACAAACGTATCAGGTTCTACGTTATGACTAATTGAAGTTGCAATTTGAGATTTCACAGTCAAAACAAACAAAGTAAAGAAGAGGACTCAAACATGACCGCCAATGAAATTCTTTCTGGGTCACATCTGGTAACAAAATCAAGTTAGTGATACATCTATGACTCGATTCGGGCACTTCATGTATGAACATATAAATGAACTGTAAACTGTGAAATTGAAAACTTTCAATTGCTGGCTTTTAAAAACTCCAATTTTCCCACATAATACACAGTAAGAAGCAACAAAAGACCCGGCATAAGTATATGTCAATCTGAGTTGTCACACTTCACTCCAACACAATAATGAGGAACCAACAAGAAAATAAGGAATTAGAAACAATAATGACAACGGGAGAAGTATATCAAAAAAGGTCAACAGAAGTACATGAGATTAGGAAATGGGTATAGTATGATACGTTGACGCCATGATGGGTGGAAGTTTTTGTGGAGCTGAAGGATAACAGTTTAGAGGAATCAACTTTTGATCATTAGGTTGCAGGTACGAATCATACCACACCAACTTTGAATTGGAGAGCCCCCACACAAAATGCGACTCAAAGTTTAATAGATAGGACCATATTTGGTTATTCATGTTAGGTAGTCAACTAGTTTGGTCACTTTCCGGGAAAATGAAGGTTTACAACGCGTCCATGAGACCAGTTTCTCTTTTTTCTTGTGAAACAAGTGTTAGCAATCAGAATTTTCGTAGCCTGTTGGGACGGGAAGATGTTAATCCTATCAGATGTCAGAGTCACTATCTGCAAGCTTTTACGAAATAAACGACAGACCATGAAAAAAACAGGTTTTAGTTTTTTGTTATCAACATATTTTTTTCTAGACTAAAGCACAAAATAAACGGGGAAGAAATATGGTGTCTACAGTACCTTGCGGTGACATGAGAAGATTGACCGACTCCATGATATCCAGAAACAGTTCATTCCTTCTGTATTTTATACCTTCACGGCGCCATCCAATCTGACCAGTAACTTGATTTGTTATTTGAGCAGTCTCCTCTTTACTGGCAGTGCGTGTCCCAGCCTGAGTAATAAGGGATTTTAAAATTCCTGTATCTGTGTTCTGTCCATATCCATAATCAATCACCTCTGTGACAATAATCAGGGAAAAAGTCAACTTACCATCAAGAATTTCGTATATTAAGACGAAGTTATTTTTTATATTTTCCTCTGTAACTCTACCAAAGTAATCCTTCATCAGGTTCAGAAGAGCGTGCAACAGCTGAAAGACCATAGCAGCATTAACGTTACGACGAGCAACAGCACATATCCAGATGTTTGCTCTTTTGACATGAAAGAAGCTTGTCCTTGCTACTATGCTTATGGGTGAGCGAACCTGTTGTCGCGCGTGAATAACATTGACTCGAAAAGCGTCCGCAGCATTTCTTGAGACATCGTCGCGAAATATTCTTGATATTAAAACTTCCCCTTTGTGGTTATAGATAAATATCCCACCTATCATCTTTGTAACGCCTGAAGAGACTCAAGCGCCTTAAAAGTTCACTAAACAATATATACTAGGCAATTAGACTAAGTTTTAGTAATTGAAAAATTGTTTTACGAGTTATTAATGAGCAAATGAATAATAGCGTCAACATTTTGCCAAGTAGTCTGCTCTCAGTTAGTTTAAAGGGTGATTTAAAAAGGACAGTGATATTGTTTTTCGCTGAGTTAATTTACAGTTTTGATTGTAAATTACGCATCAAAACTGCTGTTAAAACCTTATTTGAATTTATTTCACTTAAAATGATATTACACCCAAGTGTTTTGACCTTTCTTTTGTGTATTTATTGCATCAAAGCCTACTTGGTCGACTTTGTCTTGATTGATTTGATCGAGATTTTAGGTTTTCCTTAAACATCCATCGTCTACCATTTTAATTAATTTTTAAGATGGTTAGCTCTACTCACAAGCGTTGACAGCCATAGTGCCTATTCCCTGTATAAGAAGGAATGCAATGTGATGAGTGTAAGAAGTGGTTCCATAAAATGCGTACCCGCTTAAGTCCTACTGCTTATAAAAGGTGCTCAAAGCCTGATTCTCATTGGCTCTGTGTGTTTTGTTGTTCGAGCAAAACATTGCTCATTGAAGAAGCAATTAGCCTTCTGGCACAAGCCAACAAAAATTTTGATGAGGGCTATACCGATAACATGGGTACTGATAACGAAGAATGTGTCAGCGTCGTAAGTGCTGTCATGGCACGTTCCTGACACCCAACTATGCAACACGAAATAGCTTTCTACCCCGAAACAATTAATGAGCGATGAACCCTTAAATATTGATGGCCAAGTTGCTTTAGCAGCGACTGATGATCCAGGTATAACCATTATCGTCCCGAGTAGTTCGAATGTGGATGTTGCGACCGATAGGAAATGGATGACACGAAAACGTGGAAGAGAAGGCAAGATAGCCGAAAAAGCGCACGCTTAGCTGAGAAGTCATTATTGGGCTCACAACCTGCGTCTCAGATTAATCCGCCAAAGTCCGAAAGTAAGACAATACTTAGCCCTATCATAGATGGGACAAGTTTGGTCGACTCACACGACACTGTCACAAGGAAATCTAACGGTAAGGTGCCAGTGGTTAACAAGCAGAATCTGACATCACGGTCGGAAGCCGTGAACACGACCTTTAAAGAAATTAAACACGTTCCTAATTTAATTATTGGGAATCTAGAGGAGTCGAAAGACAATGACCCTGTTAAAAGACACGCACACGATCGGCAGTTGGTGGAATCTGTCATCTGAAGTGTACTGCCTGAAGAGATTTTGAGGTACACATAACAAAAGTAAAAGGACTCGGTAAATGGCTTGGAGGTGAGACCTAACAAAGAAGGATCTTGAAGTTAGTACTCGTGAATTTTGAAGAAAGAGACGTAATATTGAATAGCGCACACGAAACTCGTTAGTCAAATATTCGTCTTCGACCAGATTGGCCGATTGAAGATCGAATCAAGTGGAAGAATGCGCTTACGGAGTTAAAAACTCGAAAGCTAAATGGAGAAACGAACCTTATGATTAAGGGTTTTCGAGTAGTCAGGTCTTGGGAGCCGATGCTTTCGAGACCTGTATGGGTAGAACGTATGATTTCCAAGACACCTTAAATGTGTGCTACACGAACTCGAGATAAAACGTACGAGCCAAGTTTGATGGTGGATGAATTTGGTCCCGATATCAACTGGTTAGAGCTCACAGCTTCAGGTGCGGGTTTCGATAGCGACGTATCAACAATTATTCAGCGTGCACTTGTATAATATATTGTGTAACCGACACATATTGACTTGGAACATGTCCCGTCATTGATGGACTTTATCCTCATACACCACTGTGAGGATGTCGTCGACATTCAACACCTTCCTTCACTGGTGAATAGTGATCACGTTGTAATTTACCTTACGTTTCAGACACATGGTATACAATTTGTATCTGCTCCACCCCATTCCAATATCTAGAGATCTAATATTCCGGCAATCAGAGACTGTGCTATCTCGATTGACCAGTCGGTCGATGCGGATGTACCGATCGAAGACGGATGGAATAAGTTTAAGGCTGCATTCGAGTCCGTAACATCACCTTTTATCCCGTGGTCAGCACGTAAGCTATCACATTGTCCTCCGAGAGTTGTTGAAGCGCAGTAAACACTTCTAGGATTTATTCTTAATAACAGGCAACAAATCATTTAAATGCAAATAAAAAACTCCGGAATATATTTAAAAATACCATAGCCAAATCCGTACCACTTACGAACGACAGTTGGCATACGATAGCCGTACTTGTTTTAAGCCATTGTTTCCGTACGTTAAACGGTGAACGAAAGAAAGTGATGGTATTCCCTCGTTACTGTTACACAAAAATTCAGATTTACTAGCTGAATCTAATATAGCAAAAGCTGAGACTTTTCAAATTATTTCAGTGAAATCTACTCTACGTGTAGTGTTACAACTACTTGTTCCAATCACACCAGCCATCATACCAGCCATAGGATCTGTACGTTTGACTGAGGAAACTGTTCTTCCATTGATAACTAACCTCGAACCTTATAAGATACCGGTCCCCGATGGGTTACATCCACGTTTGCTGTCATCGCTTGCGGACATTATTTCAAGACCGCTCGCGACGCTCTTCAGTATGTCCCTTTCATTGGCTTGACTCCCTAGAGATTGGAAAGACACTATGGTCAGTCCTATATTTGAGGATGGTCTCAGACGGACCGTATCGGCCTGTCAGCCTAACCAGCATCGTTAAGTTACTTGAAAAGATAATTCAAGTTAGTAAGTCACGTAGATTAGTACAATCTGCTAACTCCCGAGCAACATGGGTTTAGTAACAAGCGTTCATGCTTGACTAACTTGCTTATTGTGAAAAAGGATTAGACAGCAGCCCTAGATCTGTCTGTCGATGTGATACTTATAAATTTTGGCAGAGCGTTTGACAAGGTTCCACACTTAGGTCTTATGTAGAAGCTCTCGAGCCTTGGAATAACAGGTGCTGTACAGTAATAGATGAGAAACTTCTTATGTGACCGCAGACAGAGAGTGAGGGTCAATGGAATGCTATCCGAATGGAAGCCGGTCAAAAGTGATGTACCCCAAGGCACCATCTTAGGCCCTCTACTTTTCCTTCTGTATATTAATGAATTACTTTTATTACTTAAGTTACCTACTTACTTACGCCTGTTACTCCCAATGGAGCATAGGCCGCCGACCACCATTCTCCAACCCACTCTGTCCTGGGCCTTCTTTTCTAGTTCTATCCAACTTTTGTTCATCCTTCTCATGTCTGTCTCTATTTCCCGGCGTAATGTGTTCTTTGGTCTTCCTCTTCTCCTTTGGCCTTGAGGATTCCATGTGAGGGTTTATCTTGTGATGCAGTTGGGTGATTTCCTCAAAGTGTGCCCAATCCACTTTCAGCACTTCTTCCTGATTTCTTCTTCCGCTAGACGGAATCTGGTTTGTTGTCTCCCAAAGTAACTCGTTGCTGATAGTGTCTGGCCATCGGATCCGAAGTTTCTTGCGTAGACAACTGTTAATAAACACTTGTATCTTCTGGATGATGGCTTTCGTGGTTCTCCACGTCTCCGCCCCATACAGAAGAACTAACTTGACATTTGTATTGAAAATTCTAACCTTGGTGTTGGTTGACAATTGTTTTGAGCTCTAGATGTTTTTCAGTTGTAAGTATGCTGCTCTTGCTTTGCCGATCCGCGCCCTCACATCTGCATCTGATCCACCGTGTTCATCAATGATGCTGCCCAGATATGTAAAGGTTTCCACGTCCTCCAAAGCTTCTCCGTCAAGTGTAATTGGATTGGTGCATATTGTATTGTATCGGAGAGTCTTGCTTTTCCCTTTGTTTATATTGAGACCTACTGCTGCTGAGGCTGCTGCTACACTGGTCGTTTTCTCCTGCATTTGTTGTTGCGTGTGTGATAGAAGAGCTGGAACATCTGCGAAGTCTAAATCGTTCAGCTGCATCCTACCTGTCTATTATATCCCGTGCTTCCCTCCAAATGTTTACGTCTTCACTATCCAGTCGATCACCAGGAGAAAGAGAAAGGGTGAGAGTAAGCAACTTTGCCAAACATCGGTCTTCACCTTGAATGAGTCGGTGAGTTGTCCTCCATGAACGATTTGGCAGTTTAGTCCATCATAGGAGTTCCGTATGATATTGACTATCTTCTCAGGCACGCCGTAGTGTCGAAGAAGCCTCCATAGTGTCGTCCTGTTCACGCTATCAAATGCCTTCTCGTAGCCAATGAAGTTGATGTAGAGTGATGAATTCCATTCGATTGATTGTTCCACAATGATCCGTAGAGTTGCTATTTGGTCTGCACGCGATCGATCCTTCCAAAATCCAGCTTGTTGATCTCGAAATTGGGAGTCTATGGAATCCTTCATTCTATTTAACAACACCCTGTTGAAGACTTTTCCTGGTATTGAGTGAAGAGTGATGCCTCTGTAGTTATCGCACTTGCTGAGATCGTCTTTTTTTGGTATCTTGATCGGAAGTTTTTTTTCCAGTCTGTTGGTACTTGTTCTTCATCCCAAATCTTACTGAAGAGAATGTGAAGTATCTTTATTATCATTATTATTGTTAACCTTTAACATGCTAACTCGGACTTTTACATGAAAACTGTGTGGCAGGCATCGGATGATAAAAAAAACTGACTGTAAAGGATATGGTTGCTATTTTACTCAATACTCTACTCTCTATATGCACTCTCTGTTCTTCCTCATTTCAACCTTGACTTCCCTCCTTCATTGGAACCTACTCCACCTTGATAAATATCACAACTCATTGTTCTTTATTACTGCATTCTCTCTTCTGGAGCCCCTAATCGCAGTTCACTCTTGCAACATGAGCTAGTATCAATTTAATCTAATAATTTATCATACCTCCATCTGTTCCACTAATAAATGTTAAGCATTGATTATCGCTCATATCCAAATGCCTTGCTGCTCCTCGGTTTCTCTTTTATTTTTTCTCTTCAGAACCTTGCTCTGAGGGTGAAGCTATGTAACTTCTGACATCTGGAACAAGCTTGACGAACGCGCCTTCCCAAGGTCATAGCTCGAACCAGGCGCTCCACAAGCCTACTTTATAACAACTATAAACTTAAAAAGCTGCATTACATAAATACTTAGCACTACCGAAACCCTATTACACTTTTTGCCGAGATTGGATCTGGTATATAACGTGGACGCTATGCCCCTTTGGAAACTATTCTTATGAAAACACATTATATCTGAACCAATGAACTGCTATCAACTTTTATAGATTATAATTACTAAACAAGCTCGCTTGGGATGCATACTGTGAACCAGTATATGTTGTAAATTGTGGATCATGCCTGTAAAAATGGCGTGTATCTGCTATTGCAGAAATATATTATTATTATTATTAATGGCTTTATTCAATATTATAATCTGGTACAATATAGAATTCCCAGCACGAGTTATTCCGACAAGTATTTTTTGCCAAAAAAGAAACAAAACAAACAAAAACAAAAACAGAAATAAAATAAAAAAAAGGTTTAGGAAAATCTGAGTTTATACAAATTATCGAATTTGAGACATGCTTAAGAATACAGGTCATTTACCAGGTCAACTCTAACAGCCTGTTCGTCACAAAGTAAATTTGCAAGGTAAGGTATTACAGAACTTTTATACATTTGCTTGCGTGCATGGATTTTAATGTATTTACGTCTCGTTCTACCAGAAGATATACAAGGAGAAAGATATGAATGAAGCGGATGGTTAGTATCTGATAAGATAACACCTGCCAAGAGTTTGCAAGACTTAAGATGTCTATTCACAAGCATATTACTAATGACTTCAAAAGATTCACCACATACCTTGCAAACCGCCTTCAGCACTCTACGCAAAACAACAAAGTCTTTTCTCAAAAGCCCAGGAAAGAATAATGGAGAACAATATAGAATAATAGGTAATATGCAGGAATTTACAAATCGTAAGAGTAAATGGCGAGTAATCCCAAAAGCATGCAGCCTCTTTATGTAGTATGTCAAACGGTAAACTTTTTTTTGGATAAGAGTAAAACATGAGAAGACCAAGAAAGATCAGAGGAAAAATGACACCAAGATATTTGACCTTCGACACTGTGTTTATTAAGGAGTCTCCAATGGCACAAGCATTATGGGATCCCAACATAGAGTATAGGTTCTGTCCATGTCTCAAGCTAAGGTTAACAGCTTGACATTTAGATGGATTGAGTAAGAGACCATTACCAACAGACCACCTTTCAATACGAGATAAAAACTCATTCATTTCTATAGGATGTAAGGAGGTAGAAATTGGCATACATACAGTGAGGTCGTCCGCATATTTTACAAAAGTGTTTTCTGTGGAAGATGGCAGATCATGCAAAAAGAAAGAGAAGAGCAGAGGTGAAAGAACAGCTCCCTGTGGCACACCTACAGTAGACAGTAAAGATGTTGAACACTTTCCTTCAAATACAGTGTACTGTTCTCTTCCAGAAAGGTAGGAACGTAGCCAATTGGTTATCCAGCTGTCAGTGTCGATGCTAATCACCACATACAATTGAAAGTGAATCACTGAAGGCAGTAACGGCGAATTCAGTAAATTTATCAGTGAAGACAGATAGCGCAGATGATGTGCAGTCTGGAGTCATGTAGATATTGGTAACATAAATATATTTGTATTTATTCAGGTGTTTTGGACGGCACCTTAAAGTTAGACAGTCAATAAAGTCGTTGGAAAACTTGAAACAGGCGAAAGTAGATCGACACCAGTTAACGTTTACAAAAGTAGCTACTCCGCCAGCACAAGTCTTTTTATTGTTTGATCGATCCTGACGATAGATATTAAAATCACGTAATGACACTAAGCAATCATCCTGTAAGTCAGTTAACCAAGATTCTTGAATTGTGATGACACCACAATTACGATACATGTTTTGACTTAGCAGAAATTGGAGATAGTCCACCTTGTTAATTAGTGATCGACAGTTAGAGTTAAGTAGCTCGGGAATCGACATTTGATTGATGTTTATTCTCTTTAAAGCATATTGCCAACCACCACGATGTCTCTTATTGTACTTGTTTGTAATTTTTGCAGCGAAAGGACGTAAGCTTTTTATAAACGCGCCTGTATAGGTTATGCGATTAATAGACATGATGATAGGTTAAAACAAATTAAAAAAGCCCAGGTAACTTGTTGAAATATTTAGATGGCAGAAACAGGTAGCCCAGGTATTCAAGCAGGCCGCCGAATCTTTGCAGTCGCTGCTACATTTGCTTTCAGTGCCTCTGCCGGGATGTTGTCTGGTCCCGCTGCTTTGCCGCTCTTGATTTTTCTGATGGCCATGCTGATCTCTTTAATTGTTGGTCAGCATGGCGGATGAGGTTAAACTGTGGAGAACAATAAGAAGTGAGACTGATCGTTGTCACCTCCAAGCTGACTTAGACGAATTAGTTAGATTGGCTCATGATTGGGACTTGGAAGTTGATTCCAGGAAGAGCATGCTCATGCACATCGGGCACGGTAAAAGTTACTATTGTACTATTGATGGTACATCTCTTCCACGAGTTCAAGAACACAAAGACTTAGGAGTAATAATAAGTCATGACTTGAAAACTACTACGCACTGCAACGCAGCTACTTCTAAAGGTTATCGTGCGTTATGGTCACTTCACCGAGCATTCAAATGCTTTGACGAGGGGATGTTTCGAATTTTATATCCCATCTATGTAAGACCACACTTAGAGTACTGTATCCAAGCAGCTAGCCCATGTCTGATACCGGATACTAAATCACTTGAGCGTGTCCAGCATGTGGGAAGGAAATAAGTGAAGGGTCTTTCTAAACTTCCTTACGACGAGCGTTTGAAACGTCTAAACCTTTTCCCCTTGTCGTATCGTAGGACACGAGGTGACCTTATACTAGCATTTCGTATCTTTACATATGATTTAGGTGTTAATATGTCTTATCTTTTTTGCTTCCTCTAGCACTGATACTCTCTGAGGTCATAGCAAGAAGGTTCAGAAACCGCGACCTAATAAACTAAAGGTGGGGTCCCGTTTTTCTCATCTAGTGGTCAATGACTGGAACGCATTACCAGAACAAGTGGTGTCAGCCCCATCAGTGAACATTTTCAAGGAGAAGATGGACCTTCACTGGAAGGCAATCTGTCAGGATTAACACAAGTTTACCAACCTATTTTCATTATTACTGAAGACTGATTTAAATGATGCTTTCTCTTAACGAGCTCACATGTCCAGTAACACTGAATCACTGGTATCTCTAGACATGAACCTAGGCACATAAAAGAGCGAAAAGAGAAAAGAAATGGTTGATATATCTGAGTTGGCATGCCAAGTCCTTAACAACATATTAATTTTCCACTTGAATAACGAGGAAGTTTCACAGACCACTTCAGTTACTAGACTTAACTATTCGTAAATAGTAGACAGTATGCTTACAACCTAACTCCGCCTGTAGCTCCTCTGGGGGTTACTGCCGGTCCCAAGCCCACACAAAGGAAGAGGGTTGGGCATGGGGTTAGCGACCCCATACCGTAGAAAAGCTAACTCGCTAAAAAAACGCTAACCAGAAAAAATCATTCAAACCATTTAAACTCTGCCCTGGGAGTTGAAGGAATAATTATGACGTCTCATGATGAAAGCCGAAATTTTTCGGAATTCACGAGACCGATGCACCTTCTAACAACCAGAGCAACACTCTTTATAGGTACATGGAACGTCCGACAATGTGGGAGATAGGAAAGACCAGCCAAATAACAATGGAAATAAGGAGATACAACTTGGCAGTACTCGGAATCAGCGAAACCCATTGGACACAAACTGGACAACAAAGGCTAGGTACAGGAGAGATGATGCTGTACTCCGGTCACGAAGGAGGAAATGCTCCACACACTCAGGGAGTTGCTCTAAATCTGTCCAAAGAAGCACGAAATGCACTTGTGGGATGGGAATCTCATGGACCCAGGATAATCAAAGCATCATTCAGAACAAAGAAGCAAGGGATCACAATGAACGTTATCCAATGTTATGCACCCACCAATGATAGCAACGACGATGATAAAGATCAGTTCTATGAAAGGCTGCAATCAATTATAGCGAAGTGCTCAAGAAAGGACCTCACCATCGCTGATGGGAGATCTAAATGCTAAAGTTGGAATGGACAACACAGGATATGAAGATGTAATTGGACGACATGGATTAGGAGAGAGAAATGAAAATGGGGAGAGACTTGCAAACCTATGTGCATTCAACAAATTGGTTATAGGCGGCACAATATGGAAGATGTGAGAACCCGGAGAGGAGCTGACATAGCTTCAGATCACCACCTGTTTGTGGCCAAGATGAGACTGAAGTTAAAAAAACACTGGACAACTGGACAAACAGCACTACAAAGGTTCACTACAGCCTTCCTTCGAGATACTGACAAGCTCCACAAATTCAAGATAACTCTCAACAACAGATTCCAAGCTCTACAGGATCTACTGAAAGAACAAGAAACTACTTTGGAGGACAACTGGAAAGGGACCAAAGAAGCACTAACTTCAAAGTGCCAGGAGGTTCTTGGTCCTATGAAGCATCATCATAAGGAATGGATCTCTATGGGAACCCTAGACAAAATTCAAGAAAGGAAGAACAAGAAACTAGCAATCAACAACAGCAGAACACGAGCAGAGAAAGTCAAAGCACAAGCAGACTACGCAGAAGCAAACAGGGAAGTGAAGAAGAGCATTAAAGCCGACAAGCAGAAATACATGGGAGAACTAGCAACGACGGCGGAAAAAGCTGCAAGGGAAGGGAATATGAGACAACTTTATGATACAACGAAGAAATTGGTAGGAAGATATAGCAAACCAGAGAGACCAGTCAAGGACAAAGAAGGAAAAACAATCACTGAGATTCAAGAACAGAGGAAAAGATGGGCAGAATACTTCGAGGAACTGCTGAATAGACCAACCCCATTGAACCCACCAAACATCGAAGCAGCACAAACTGACCTTCCAATAGATGTCACTCCACCAACGATCGAAGAAGTCAAGATGGCCATCAGACAAATCAAAAGTGGGAAGGCGGCAGGACCTGATAATATACCAGTAGAAGCACTGAAGTCAGACATTGAAATAACTGCAAATATGCTTCACCTTCTAGTCAAGAAGATTTGGGAAGAGGAACAAGTGCCACTGACGAACTGGAAAGAAGGATATCTCATCAAGATACCAAAGAAAGGAGATCTGAGCAAATGTGAGAATTACAGAGGCATCGGTTTGTTATCAGTACCAGGAAAAGTTTTCAACAGAGTGTTGCTGAATCGGATGAAAGACGCAGTAGACGCCGAACTTAGGGATCAACAGGCTGGATTCCGTAAAGATAGGTCGTGCACAGACCAAATTACGACACTACGGATCATCGTTGAACAATCAGTTGAGTGGAACTCATCACTATACGTCAACTTCATTGACTATGAGAAGGCGTTTGACAGCGTGGATTGGAGAACATTATGGAAACTTCTTCGACACTATGGAGTTCCTGAAAAGATTGCCAACATTATCCAAAACTCATACGATGGACTACAGTGCAAAGTGGTGCATGGAGGACAGCTGACAGATGCATTTCCAGTAAGGACCGGAGTCAGACAAGGCTGTCTACTCTCCCCATTCCTCTTCCTTCTAGTAATTGACTGGATTATGAAGAATTCGACATCTGACGGGAAATACGGAATACAATGGACCTCTCAGAATCAATTAGATGATTTGGACTTCGAAGATGACCTAGCCCTCCTCTCTTATACACATGAACAAATGCAGATGAAGACAGCAAATGTAGCAGCAGCCTCCGCATCGATAGGCCTCCACATTCACAAAGGAAAAAGCAAGATTCTCAAATGCAACACGGGGAACACCAACCCAATCACACTTGATGGCGAAACTCTGGAAGAGGTGGAATTATTCAAGTACCTGGGGAGCATCGTTGATAAACAAGGGGGATCGGATGCAGAAGTAAGGGCGAGGATTGGCAAAGCAATGGCAGCATTACTACGATTGAAGAACATATGGAACTTCAAACAACTGTCAACTAATTTCAAAGTCAGAATCTTCAATACGAACGTCAAGACAGTTCTACTGTACGGAGCTGAAACGTGGAGACCTACTACGATCATCATCAGGAAGGTACAAGTATTTATAAATAGTTGTCTACGCAAAATACTCAACATCCATTGGCCAGATACTATCAGCAACAGCGTTTTATGGGAGAGGACGAATCAGCTTCCAGCTGAAGAGGAAATTAGGAAAAGATGTTGGAAGTGGATAGGACATACAATAAGGAAGTCACCAATGTGCATCACGAGGCAATATCTAACTTGGAATCCTGAAGGGAAGCGGAAAAGAGGAAGGCCAAAGAACACACTACGCCGGGAAATAGAAGCAGATATGAAAAGGATGAATAGCAACTGGAAAGAACTGGAAAGGAAGGCACAGGACAGAGTTGGATGGAAAATGCTAGTGAGCGGCCTATGCTTCTTGACGAGGGGTAACAGGCGTAAGTAAGTAAGTAAGTAAGTAAGTAATGCTCACAACCAAACCTCCTATTCTACATTTTTTGCCGCGACCCACAGGCAGATAATTTGAAGAATCGATCGATTTAATATACGATTACGGTAAATGCATCAGAATATGTGTTCAGTTTTATTTATCTGATTTTATGCAGGTATCATACCTCGTATTTCTTCCACTGGATGATGAACAAGTCCTCTGTACATCGTCCAGGACCAAATCATTCTATAGATATCACAGGCAACATAGTTGATCTTTTCTCATTTCTCACAGCGGGAATATATTTATCATATTATGAACAAAGGGCTGGTGTACAGATTTTCACACCGAGTCATCAACTCTTGGAATCTGTTACCTGAGGTAGTCGTGTCTTTACCTTCAATTGACTCACACAAGAGAAGACTGAACACTCATAGAAGCAAACTAGGCCATACATAGACCATAGGCCTTCTGTCCTTACCACATAAGTTTGAATGTGAACAAACATGTCTCTGAAGGTATGATCGGAGACTAAACTTCAGCAAGTGTTCTATGGAATCCATAGAGAGGTTTATTGATTCAGTTTTATGTTACATATAAACCGCATATATCCTACAGAGTATAGATCTATTGTGTGTAGACATTTCACCGATCATTAGAGCTTAGTGTCAAGTACCAGCTTTGTGTTTTATCTCTGGATACATTCCGAAACATTTTCATCTCCCGAAATGAAAGAAGGGGCTATGAGTTTGAGCTAAATATCCTAGGTTAAAACTGAAACTGAATGTTGGATCTGGACTATAAACTTTACCTTAGCAGTTCCCAGCTGCTTGACACAAATAAATCATCTATCAGAGGTGATGGGGTCATACTTTAAGCATCTTTTTCTCTCAGATCTCAAGATTTCTCATCCTCTAGGACAAGAGTCTCAGGTGTATTACAGTTCAGAAGAGGGAGTAATCGAGGTTCCTGTCTAGCAGGTGGAAATTGTCGACGTCATGAAGCCCCAGGAACTCTTAACTGTTTATTCCTCCAAGCCGTCGAGTGGGCTATCAAAATGAGTGCTTACTACTTTGTTCACGTCGGTAAACAATGGGAACTCTTTAAAGGCTTCTGTTACACCCATTAATTGACGTACCTGTGGGTATGCCTCGCCATGATTAATTCGCTATTGATAAGGTTCTAAGAAGACTGTTAGTCATTTGATCTGAAATGGGAACACAAGGAACGGAAATCACAACAGGAACAACTGTATGGGGCCAGATGTCCACAGTTATGATATTTAAACCAAGAAACTTAGAGTCTTTGATGCTTTTCAATTGTGTCGGTTCTGTTAAAGCCGAGGATCTGTAGTGGTATTGGTCCTAATCGCACAATCGAATTATGAATACGTAGGGGGACGGAATTAGACTTGTTCAAACATACAGCTTCACCAGTGGTATCGTTGTTAAACAGACCATAACACTTTCAGCCAACTATACACCTAAGGCGATTGATGCGAATTACGATGACCATTAGAATAAGAACATTATGGAACAACGTAAGCAGTTTACACCAAAACTAATGCTGAAGCGAACCGAATTTATTTTTTTGGAAATACTTATGGATAACGTTATGTAGATAGTGTTAGATAAGTGGAGTCTGAAAATGTCACCAAAATGTTTAATTTACTCCTAAAGAGTATTTCTCCACACTCCATAAGGGTTCACACTCATGCTTGAAAAAAGGTATCTTTCTCGAGGACAAATAGCGGCTACCGTACAAAATAAATCAAATATAATCATTCGAGATAATTACTAGTAACAATGAAAGATAAAATTCAAATCCCCCTTTTAATCGTAGAAAGCCGAACTCTTTAAGCCTAACTCGCATCCGATGTAAAATACCACCTAAATTCATTAGCTTATGGCTGGGAATTAATGGAATCTTCCCAATAATACTGATGACTGGTCGTATTAAAAACCACTACACATATCAGAAGGGATAAAACAAATCTTCACGTTTGTTTGATGAAGCTTTTAGTAGGACACAACAATCTTGTTAGACTTTAGGTCTAAGATCGCTATCGCCCATCTTATCTAAGCTACTATTCCAACAGGTCTGGTGTGCCACAGTATAGACCCCAAAATCAAAGAGATTTTTAGTCGCCGAAACCCTCATCAATTTTCCGGTTTAGATAGAATCCAACGTACAATAAATATCAAACTTTTTTCCTCTTGATATGCACTTTAATTGTTCTTTTTTTAAGGGTAGGTAACTTTTTCAGTGGTAAAAGGTCTAGTCATATTCCTATACAAAGGTGTTATAAGGTGTAATAGTCCTATTACTGACTTATTTCCATTCTCTTCACGATCGTGAAGGTCACGAAAAGAGGAAATGACGAACCTTTCTGTAAGTGGCACAACAACTGTATGCTTTCTGAAATTCATGAATGATTACCGCAATGCAGATCTTGTAATACAAACTTACTGGCTGCCTAGAATAGTTGAATTCCCTCACTGTGGCCATCTAGATAACTCAAAACTGTTCTATAGAGTTGTTCGTTCGATGTTTCGTGTGAAACTAAGGGAGTGGATACCTGTTAGAGTTTTCGCGCTGGTGGGTACCCCTCGTTCTACCAATAGAAGTGACCAGACTAGTAGTGAATCGGTCTTTATTTTAAATCTTGATGAGTACAATGGAGCAAGAGGTTGTCTTTTCAAACACTCAAGGCTTTTCCAAATTCAATATACAATAATAGGAAATAGAATCCAATTACAAAATAAGGAGGTGAATGAATACTTTAGTTTTAATATTCTGATGTTTAGTTATGTGTTTGTGGTCAACTCTTAACGAATCTACCTAAGTTATTGTATTAGCCTCCTCCTAGAATCGACTTCCATAAGAATATCGGTTAGATCAACCTACCCGGCGATAACATGTCAGCTCGGCTTCCGCAGTCTAAAGGCGAACTGTTAACTCGATCAGTGTTTGACGTCATTTACCCTGACTTCTCAAAAGCTTTTGGTAGGGTCAACCATGTATGTATTATCAACAAGGTAAAACGATCAGGTATCAAATCTCCTTTTAATTGATTGACCCACTTCATATCTAAAAAATTGACATTTTAGGGTCACGATTAACTTCACTTTCTCCCAGGCTATGGAATATCCTAGTGGGGTCCCTCAGAGTTCAGTACAAGGACTTCTCTTCTCGATTTATAGGAACGATCTTCCACAACAAGTATCGTCTGACTTACTGCATTTTGCTGGTGTGAAACTTTGGAGAGAGATACGCAACCAAGAGGATATACTAGCACTTCAGGAGGATCTGACTCGACTTCAAAGTTGATCAGACGACAACGGACTTACCTTCAACACTTCAAAGTGTAAAGTAGTCCATCTGCAACATGTTGCAGACTATAGTTACAACTTAGGAAACTCCTCTCTAGAAGTATCCTAAGTCGAAAAATATTTAGATGTGTTGGTACCCTACGACTTGAAGTCTTACGCTAACTGTGACAAAAACGCTTTTCGAGCAAACCTTCACTGATAACACTGAAGCACATTTTTGGCCAGTTTGACGGTAGCACTTTCCATATAATCTTCAACAGTTTTATCCGCCCTCACTTAGAGTACTGAAACATAGTATTTCATTACTCACTCCAAAAGGATAAAGGCACTCTGAAACGTATCCTACGGCAAGCCACGAAATCAGTTCGGGGACTCCAATTCAAGCGTCATGAAGAGCATCTCTAATCATTGAACTTTTACCCATTAGAGTAAAGCCATATCAGAGGTGAATTTCTAATGACTTACAGTATCCTTAACACTTCTGGGCATCTCCTTAAATACCTACTTAGGCTTAGTCCCAACACCAACCTTAGTAGTAACACTCAGAAACAGGAGACACAATACACCAGAACGGACTGTAGACACACCTACTCCTTAAGAATAATCAAATGTTGGGATTTGCTGCAGGCTGAGCTAGTTCAAGCGATTTCCCAGGAGTCCTTTAAGAGAAAACTTGACATATTCTTAAGGACTAAGGATAGCATCTTAGTATAACTTACCAATGTCCTTTTCTTTTTCCTCTTTTATCACAATTATACCTAGGTTTTTACTTAAAGTCATGGGTGATTCGCTGCTATTAGATACGCAAGCCAGTTAAGCGAAAGCTTCTTCTATTCCATCCAGAGCCATTTTCAGTTGACGTTTTGAGGTTTGAATTAGGAAGGCGGAAGTTCTGACAGTAGCGTTACGTGATGGTTTCAACTGATAGTAAAGCAACAATCTTAAACTATGTCAGGAATTGCTTTGCATCTGGAGATGATTCGGGATTTTGCGAAAAATTACTTAACAAAGTTAAAGATGTCACTGATGAAGAGATTGAGAGCATTTTGAGTGGACAATAGTAAGTTCTAGTACTCTTTCCGTTTTTAATGATATAATTATGTAAGTTTTAACGAAGTTGTAAACACGGACTCCGATGATTTTTATAGACATTCCCCAGAATGTGCCTTTGTACCTTGTGAAGGTTAGTATAGTTCTCCCCCTTTTATTTCAATCTTCAGACCCGTTAAGTGCGTTTTACTCCTCCATTAATAGCTTTGAGGATTCTCAGCAGTCGTCCCTTTCACATAAAAAGAATGCATCCAATATTCGACAGCTTTCTGGTAAGTTGTCTTCATCGTTACCAGCTTTCCTAGTCTTCAACATTCTAGTCCAAACAGACTGGTTATTTTGTTATTCTCCTGGTAAATGAAGTCAAGAATGACGGTTTGTAAGAATTAAAACGATGAGTAACTATGGAGAGAAATTATTTATAAAACATAGTAGGGAGTGAGTTGACTTATTCCTCATGAATTTTGTCATGGGTAAACTGAAGAAAAAAATAAGAGAAAGAAACAGGGATTTAAGCGTGTCGGATGTCTAAATGCGGGTAAGTATATTTCTATGGAGCTTGAGCAAAACACAGAAATTTTGAAAGTAGACGGGACTGCAAATTATATATTGTTGGAATCAAACAGTTTGCGAACTCTGACGTTTTGAGAGTTTTACTGCATATTTTGTTGAAGCTGTTTATCATTGATTTTACAAATCTTCAGATAACCTTCAAGAAAGCAAATTTGCTCATGGTCTACAGGCAGCACTTTGCATTATTTGTACATATATGTGTATGTATCACGAACTGATCTTAACCAGACTACCACTGAAAGACAGGAAGCATTGAACAGCTGTTTCGTCCCAGTATGGAGCATCTCGGCAGTACGCATTCACGAGTCCGCCACAGGGAGCCAAATCAATGACCCTCAATCTCGCCGTGATCAACAGAGTTCAACCATATCTGGTGCGAAAGTTTTTCATCGCAGACAATGAAAGATTGTCGCACCATGTGAATCGGTTGAAGTCAGCTATCTACACAGTTGGATTTCGCCCTAGTGGCTTAGATGTTAAGCGTTCCCGCGCGAAATCAAAGGTTCTGGCTTCGATTATGTATTAGGATTGTGAACGCTCACTGTCGAGTGATCCTGCACTAGATGAAACAGCCGTCTATTACTTTCTGGTTTCCAGTGATAGTCTAACTAAGATCAGCTATTTAAACTGAAATTGCTACAAACTTCACATAATATATATATTACAGATTAATCTTAATCAGTGTGAACTAGCCCAAGAAATATAGTCTTCACACTAATCGCTCTTATACTTAGTTTATAGTTGACGTAATTTCACTGCTGTTGTGGTTGCTCATTAACTTCAGATCTAAAGAGTATAGTTAGACATTTTGTTCTATTACCTTCCATAAGTGACCAGTTTTTTAAACAAGTTAACTTGTTATACTATCCGAAGTTATTTCAGGGAGACTATAATTTATGGACGAATAAATCAAATTTAGGATAACAGATCTCGGATTTTGGTACGAAATTCATTCATGTAAAAGAGGGTAAAAGAGCCCTTTGAGCCATAATAAACCCTGGAAAGCTACGAACTAAAACATTCTTGTACGTAGTATATTACCCTCCCCAGATAAAAACACAACTAGTTATTTGTCCAGGGTTTGTTGTTTGCCCCGAGAAACACGTCCAACAATAGATTTTAAAACATCATATAACAGAAATTTGGCCTAGGAAACTTCTTCTTTATAAATATTTGTATCCTTTCAGTAGTCCAGACTTTACGAATACAGGATTGCCTCTTCGTTACTGGAAGGGGAATTTTTCATCTCAAGCTGCGTTTGGCCTAGTTGTATTCTGAAAATATTTTTGTTCATTCATCTTGATGAGAACTTGATTTATTGGCGAATAAACTATCACTTTTAATGACTCCGTCTTCTACACCTGTTCTCTGCAATCGCGTTAATTTAAAGAACTAGGTTTACTGATAGTTGTTTTAATACGGCCAAAGTAATCATTTAGGCTTATAAGTTCGACGCTCAGCTGGATGTTAGGGATCTTGCCTACAGTTCAAGTTGAGCTAATAGAATATCGTCTCTATAAATCAGTCATGTCAAAGATGTACGGACCCCAGCTTCCCATTATTTACTGAGCGACTTATTTAAAAAATTCTGCATTATTTTCACTAACACAAATGGGTTGTGATAGATTTTACCGTTACTAACTTTCATAATAAAAATTCCAGAAAGTAGCTATTCTTATTTCAGCTCTTAATGGTGAATAAATCATCCTAATACACAGACTTTTATTGCCTCTATTATTGTGTCTATTGTTTAGCTGAGGAAGTAGACAAGTATTTTCCATCAAAACCGATAGTCCGCACAAACAAACCGGATACAGCATTAAAATCAGAAAAGTCTGGGTTGACATTGGCACTAGAACAAGCTAAGCTAAGTGGACATTTAAAAAGAAATAAACTATTTTCTGATTTTGCTATCTACGATGCTCGGTCAACACTTGGTACAAATCAGCGTGTTCCAGATAGTCGCTTTCCTGATGCAAACGTAGATCCTTCCCTGCGTCAGTTCAATGTTTGGCTCTGGAGGCTTAGGGGCTTCCCGCGCACGTCAATTAAAGTGCAACCACGACTGGGTACTACAGTACAACAGTTCGTGGGTCTCACTTTATGGCAGTACTTTAATGAGTTTTCAACATCTGATGTTGATTCTACACTTGCCCCAACTCAGTTAGATGATCTAGACGAGTAAGTTTTAAACATTACTATTGAATTCATGTCAGTGAGTCTAGCTGCATGCATGGCTTTTTTTAAACCCTGATTATGTGTTGTGTTTATCCCATTTAACTCCATACGACTACATATATGCGAATTTTTGAAACATCACACTAGTTTGTTTTTATTTACAGGATATACGGCAGGGGAATATCAAGATAGTGATTAGCTGACGGATAATCCTATTGCTCGTAAAAATAATCTATGAGATCACAAGCAGACTATTAAGACCAATGACAGAAAGAGCAGCCAACAAAATCTTTACAAACACTATTTGTAACGCAAAGTAGACAGCAACAAAAAAATCTGGTCAATTATCTTTCATTTACAAGATAAATTGCGGCAACTATGGGGAATCTCATTTAATGAAACTGGAGGTTTCGATCTTTGTGCACGTGAAAATCAGCAAGCTGTTAAACACAGCGACTTACATTCACTCCTATCAATACATAGAGACAACTAAGGGGATAATTTTTATTGGAAAGGGTCACAACACTTAACCAGTCAGCTACAACGTAGGAACAGGCACATATATGTTTCGATCCAAGTTGTCACGCCTCATTAGCACGACAAGATGAACACCGAATTCATAGAAGCAAAACAATTTTAATCTCATTCTTTAAGGGAACACAAAGAGTGTATACACCTACGTCATTCTGATCGATTCTGGGCCATGTCACACAGAGTCTCCAACTATTGGTTACGATAGTCACGCGGACCCCAACCAAGTAGTCTGCATCTACCAACATGAATCAGACCAGAAGTTAGTGACTTCAAGCACTGATGCCACGGTTTGGTTTGGCCGCCCCTAACTCTCTTCCAATCGTCTCCAATACTAGTCAACAACGGACGTTGTGGTAATTGGTATTCAGGCCTACTTAACATTCGGCCCAACCATCTCAGTCGATGAAGATTTACTGCGTCATCAACTGGCTTATCATCATTCCCTAATAGCCTGCGTCTAACCTCACTATTACTTACCTAGTGATCCCAGCAGATGCGAGCAATATTTCTAAGGCATCTGTGGTCAAATACTAGTAACTTACGAGTATCTTCACTCTTAATAGCCACGTTCCGCAACCGTAAAGTAGAACAGAACTAACTGTTGCATAGTATTGACTGCATAGTATACCCGTCCTTTAATTGATAGACGGATATCTCGCCTTCGCCACAGACGACATAAGTTGGCAAAAGCCGAACGAGCTTTTTGAATCCGTGCTGAGATTTCGTCAGACACCAACCCATTAGGGCTGATCAGACTTCCAAGATAAGTGAAGTTGTCGACTCGTTCGACTACTTCACTCCCTATCCTTAGTTCAGGTATTGACAACACTGAGCAGAGGCATCAGAAAAACTCGAAATTTTTAGAGATATGTCACTCAGCAGCCGGTATACACATTAAAGTAGGTCTAACCAACGAAATAAATAAAAAATCAAGGAAGAAGGCAATCAACATAAATATGCAAGCAAAATGAACACAGTTATTAACAGCAACTAGTCAACTTCCATATCGGGAGAACAAGTGACTAGTCAACTGCGAAGGATGTTTGGTAGCTGACTTCCTTTTGTGACGCATGTGCTGATGACTCCTGCAAAGGCTTCCTTATTAAATCATCTGTCTTAAAGAACACAATACCTATGAAATGAATACTGATATTGAACTATGTTTCGAGTCACTTTAAGTTCGTGAAGACTAGTGATACCGTTGTTCGACTGCTCTAACCTGAGTAGGTGGATTGAGGTTTGGATGTACAACTCAGTGGTTGAGCGCTTTAATTACTAAACCCGATGCTCTGAAATCTAGTCTAGAAGTCGTATTCATTTCTTGGTTATCGTTTATTTGCTACCTCTACTACTGTGGGATTCGATATAACAGCTTCATGTCTCTGTGTTAATGAATTATAACAACTTAAACAGATATCCGGATGTGCCAGGTTCTACATTTCGTGTGACTAACTGACCTCGTATTTTATTTATCGATTTAGATCATTTTTAAACCGTTTGGCTTTACATATGTTTGATACACTGGATGATGAATATGACGATAATGAAGATGTAGATTCAGAATTTCCACCACTTGAATTGAATGACCCAATTCATAAATATGAATTTAAGTCATTTGCTCTGGTTGAACGAGTGCAAACACCATTAGAAGAGGCATCAAAGAAAGAAATTTCGCATGTGTTAGTCACAATGTAAGTGTATGGATGTATGTGTGTATG
Organism: Schistosoma mansoni; assembly: GCF_000237925.1. Taxonomy (NCBI): domain Eukaryota; kingdom Metazoa; phylum Platyhelminthes; class Trematoda; order Strigeidida; family Schistosomatidae; genus Schistosoma; species Schistosoma mansoni. Next base: position 54,862,189 of record NC_031502.1, read on the forward strand.
ACTACAATTTTCTGTCATATGTACATAGTGAGAGCTGATAATTTTTGGCAAACACTTTTATTTTGTTAAAACGATCTACAGAATGTTGATCGATGGATGCTACTCATATTATTTAGTACGAACTGTAAACTAAGCTATAATCTATAGTATTATTGTTCTAATCAAAATATCTGACTGTTACTATTCATTGTGGTGACTGATATAATTATTTAAATCTCCCCTCGGTGTTATATCGTGTGAGTGCGGACGTACCCTGTTTGATATATGAACGTGCTGATTCCCACCAATGAGAGAGGAGTAAGATTATCGATCAGAGCAATGATACACAAAATCGTATTGAGCAGTCTCGAGTACTTATCAGTCCTGCTTTCTGCCTAGTCCAGCCAGATAAGTTCAGAACACCAATAATAGCCTCTGCAATATGAATCATTATTGTCAAACATACTGGGTTTATATACCAACCAGACTACATCATATCATAAAATAGAAAATAACATTTGTACAAGATTTGGCCGAATGTGTCTGTGATTAGGGGGAACAGTAATCAATAGACTGGAGATAACTCAGGAATGGTTAATCGTATAGTAATAGTCTATAGGTCAAAACAAAGCTCATAATAAGAGGAACATGAATATGAATAGTTAAGTTACTTAGCAATTATACAATAGGAAATATACATATTACATTGGTCCATAAATAGTCCTCAAAAGTTACCATTCACAATTCTATTCGGGATATAACACTCGGACTAACCGGAAATTTGCTTCCAGTTAATGGGATATTTAATCCTCAAAATGTTTTACGTGTTTAGAAATGTTATGAGACCGTATTGGTATCGTTATGAAATTATATATGCCACACAAAATGAAATGATAATATTATGAATCATTAGTATAGTTAAAGGTTGTATAATTGGAAATAAATGAACAGAAACAGTATATAGGTCAGTTTTTAAAATACAACTGGGATAGGTCTCATTGAAATGGGAATGTTCATCTAACTCTCATGGGGAATTTATTAGAATACTACTTCAATATCCCCATCGGCTTCTATCCTAAACCATGTCTGATAATGTCCAGAGTTGCATGGTTTGTAAGGATGCAACTAAAGCACTGTGATGTACCAACAAACCCTAACCTTATCCGGTTTTCTTTCCTACTACAGCGTCATATCCGACTTGATAACTATGTACATCCCTCTCTTGAGACACCGGATTTCATTTTTCGCTGGTCGTAATATTTTGGCAAGTCGTTTAGTTACTGACTAAAACAAGATATTGTGTTACATTCCGAGATTGTTCGTTTAAATTTTGCCTCAGTCGTAATAGTTATGTTTGGAAAGACCAATGATAACCAATATATACATATAATTATAGCTGATGTTTTCTGTAGAATTAGTTTAGATATAAATACTCTTTTTATTTGACAATTTTGTTAATCAAATTTTCAACAATTCCCTTACCCTACATATATAGACATATGGCTCAAGGTATGAGTGTACTTCGATTCCCATCGGATACTTGTTTAAGTACAGTGCTAGAACGTGCTGTATATCGTCGTCGTCTACGCCAGCATGGTGGTTATGCTTATAGATTGGAACTTTGGCCACGAAACACAGACCAACAGAACAACAATATAAAAAGCAATAATATTCTATTGAATAAAAATTCTCAGTTAGATTTAAGTAAACCATTAAGTTATTTTATTGCTGCTGGTTTGCCGTTACACTTTCTTCTTGTTCGTGAAAGCAGTAAGTGTCAACTATTTGGAAGATGTCAGTCTTTCTGTTGTAATTTTACTGTCTGGTATTTCTTGAGCATAATACTTCTCAATTATTCCTAGAACAGAACACAAGTCAGAAGCGGATAACATTATACCTCGAAAATTCCAACAACAAAAGTAATAAAGTAAAAACGTTAAAGTTGATACACGTTTTACTTAAAAATCCTCCCTTGACTTCTTATTCTATTTAGTCCTGACTGGTTGGAAAGCAGACCGATCAGTGAACTTGACTTTAAATGTGCAATAGTCAAGACCATATCCTGCAAACGATTTCCGCTTGTCTTTTTGTTAGTAAGAAAGAAGTTCTGAGTAGGTCTATATGGATCCCTGTAGTTTGTAGTATTGTAAAAATATTCCAATGTCAAGCCGACAGACGAATTCATTCCGACCTCTAGGACTTGTTTTGGGCTACATCACACATACCGTTTTCAACCATAGGTGGGTTTTAGTCGCAAAGTTGTAAACTATCACCGGCCAGATCCAAAATCTAGTAACTCTATGAACTACTGACCCTATAACTTTGTCTCAAGCTTCCTTCTAACCTACTCGTATGTTATTCATCATTACGCTTCCATTAGAGATTATGGCTTGGCTTGTGTAATGCAGACACTTAGCACAATAATTTTTTCAGTTCAAACAGGCCACATTCTCAATAGCAGTGTATGTGATATTCGTTGATTATCTAGACCAAATCAACAGCAGTTCTAGTAGAGACTTCCAAAATTATTTTATCGTGAAAACATCAAAGGTTTCAAATGGTTAAAAAATGATCTAACTCTAGAGAAAGCAAGTTAGATCGTTGCTCACTTTTGTCAGTTCCTACGTTATTTTATAAATTGCTGACTAGTTTGTGAGTTATATTAGTTCAAATTAAATTGTGATTAGTAGAGTCTAGGTTACTGGCTTTTAATCCCTTGTCTGCTGAACTGTTATATAAACTCAGATGTCAGCACCTGAACTAAGGATAGGGAGTGAAGTAGTCGAACGAGTCGACAACTTCACTTATCTTGGAAGTCTGATCAGCCCTAATGGGTTGGTGTCTGACGAAATCTCAGCACGGATTCAAAAAGCTCGTTCGGCTTTTGCCAACTTATGTCGTCTGTGGCGAAGGCGAGATATCCGTCTATCAATTAAAGGACGGGTATACTATGCAGTCAATACTATGCAACAGTTAGTTCTGTTCTACTTTACGGTTGCGGAACGTGGCTATTAAGAGTGAAGATACTCGTAAGTTACTAGTATTTGACCACAGATGCCTTAGAAATATTGCTCGCATCTGCTGGGATCACTAGGTAAGTAATAGTGAGGTTAGACGCAGGCTATTAGGGAATGATGATAAGCCAGTTGATGACGCAGTAAATCTTCATCGACTGAGATGGTTGGGCCGAATGTTAAGTAGGCCTGAATACCAATTACCACAACGTCCGTTGTTGACTAGTATTGGAGACGATTGGAAGAGAGTTAGGGGCGGCCAAACCAAACCGTGGCATCAGTGCTTGAAGTCACTAACTTCTGGTCTGATTCATGTTGGTAGATGCAGACTACTTGGTTGGGGTCCGCGTGACTATCGTAACCAATAGTTGGAGACTCTGTGTGACATGGCCCAGAATCGATCAGAATGACGTAGGTGTATACACTCTTTGTGTTCCCTTAAAGAGTGAGATTAAGATTGCTTCATAACTTTATTCCTTTCTATACTATATCCTTATATGCAACCTTTCTTTTATAAATTACCACCACCAAATTAACTACTTCTATGAATCCGGTGTTCATCTTGTTGTGCTAACGAGTTATGGCAACTTGGACCGATGCATAAATGTGCCTGGTCCTACGTTGTAGTTGACTGACTGACTATATAAACTCAACTGAACTCTAAATTATCTTGAAGCATAATGATGTGTTAAGATACAAATTGCTTTCATCTTTTTCATGCAACTGTAGACTAATGATTAACAGTTCAATCTCATAATGTCGTAGCTAATGGGAATTAATAGTTCCAAGACCGAGGATCCTGTATGTCTATCATTCAGACCCCACCCAATATAACCCCAATATTCTTCCACCTTGAATTTTCATTACTGTAACAACATACACGTCTTTTTTCTTTCATATTTGTTTGTTTGTTTTAACTTAGGTCGGTGCGATACAGCTCTTTCAGATCAAAACGATGATATTGAAGCAACAAAGACATTAGAATCAATGTTAGCGTTAGATACAACATTAGAACCAGTTCATACAGCATTACATTTAAGACAATATCAAGTGACTTATTTAAAAGGTCTTTTTCCACCTGAAGTTCAGCTAAGTATGTTATTTCTTTCTTAATTAGTAGATTTTATTGGTTAATTGTACTTGTCATTTAGAGACTTTTGGCCTAGATTTCATACAAAATATTAATGGTAATAGCTGTGTTTAGCTGTTACCATGATTCTATAGTTGGGTTTATGTATTATGGTGATCTATCAAGGTGTATTGGCCCGAACAGTTTCCCCCTTACATTCTTCCATATCACCCAGGTCATTTTTTAGTGATATAACCAAAGACATAAAATTTCAGCTTCAAGGAAGAAATACTGATAAATGTACTGGCGTGTAGTAACAGTAATTAGTTTTCTATTGATAATCAGCATCTAAAGTGGTACTGTCTCCCGACAAATAAAGGCAAGGGGGGGTTAGAAAAGCTAAATATTAAGAAGAATAAAATGCCCCATCGTTGTCCCACTGATTGATGTTGTCAATGGCACGGTTTATAAAACACATGACCTTATACTGTCAAGTTGGAAAACACTTAATTACAGAAAACTATCTATGACTGAAATCAAATAGCCATTATATAAGCTATATGGTCACGCTTGTGGAACAGTCAGAATATCAATGCTAATTCAGTTTTTTTCAGGTTTGTCAGTAAGAGAGTTGAATAACAATTGGTGTCTCTACCATCTGAACTATTCGTGACAACAGCAGTCGATTTTGTCTGTCGCAAATAATTGGGACTTGAAGCATAATGCATCAATTTACTGTGGTTCATACAGCCGATTTAAAGTCATAGATATACTATTTTGAATTAATCAGTCAATCATAAAGTGTTGATCCTAGCACCACTACTAGGTGCATCCACTCTTTGTGTTCTACCAAATTCTAATCTTCTGAATTCTTCAAGTCCCTATCCTTTTTCTCATTTCAAATTTATTTCACTGTATTATTACTTACTTACTTACGCCTGTTACTCCCAATGGAGCATAGGCCGCCGACCAGCTTTCTCCAACCCACTCTGTCCTGGGCCTTCTTTTCTAGTTCTATCCAGTTCTTGTTCATTCTTCTCATGTCTGTCTCTATTTCTCGGCATAATGTGTTCTTTGGTCTTCCTCTTCTCCTTCGACCTTCAGGATTCCATGTGAGGGCTTGTCTTGTGACACAATTGGGTGATTTCCTCAAAGTGTGCCCTATCCACTTCCAGCGCCTCCTCCTGATTTCTTCCTCCGCTGGAATCTGGTTTGTTGTCTCCCACAGTAACTTGTTGCTGATAGTGTCTGGCCATCGGATCCGAAGTATCTTGCGTAGACAGCTGTTAATAAACACTTGTATCTTCTGGATAATGGCTTTCGTAGTTCTCCACGTCTCTGCCCCATACAGAAGAACTAACTTGACATTTGTATTGAAAATTCTAACCTTGGTGTTGGTTGACAATTGTTTTGAGCTCTAGATGTTTTTCAGTTGTAAGTATGCTGTTCTTGCTTTGCCGATCCGCGCCCTCACATCTGCATCTGATCCACCGTGTTCATCAATGATGCTGCCCAGATATGTAAAGGTTTCCACGTCCTCCAAAGCTTCTCCGTCAAGTGTAATTGGATTGGTGCATATTGTATTGTATCGGAGAGTCTTGCTTTTCCCTTTGTTTATATTGAGACCTACTGCTGCTGAGGCTGCTGCTACACTGGTCGTTTTCTCCTGCATTTGTTGTTGCGTGTGTGATAGAAGAGCTGGAACATCTGCGAAGTCTAAATCGTTCAGCTGCATCCTACCTGTCTATTATATCCCGTGCTTCCCTCCAAATGTTTACGTCTTCACTATCCAGTCGATCACCAGGAGAAAGAGAAAGGGTGAGAGTAAGCAACTTTGCCAAACATCGGTCTTCACCTTGAATGAGTCGGTGAGTTGTCCTCCATGAACGATTTGGCAGTTTAGTCCATCATAGGAGTTCCGTATGATATTGACTATCTTCTCAGGCACGCCGTAGTGTCGAAGAAGCCTCCATAGTGTCGTCCTGTCCACACTATCAAATGCCTTCTCGTAGTCGATGAAGTTGATGTAGAGTGATGAATTCCATTCGATTGATTGTTCCACAATGATCCGTAGAGTTGCTATTTGATCTGTGCACGATCTATCCTTACGAAATCCAGCTTGTTGATCTCGAAATTGGGCGTCCACGGAATCCTTCATCCTGTTTAACAATACTCTGTTGAAGACTTTTCCTGGTATTGAGAGGAGAGTGATGCCCCTGTAGTTGTCGCACTTGCTCAGATCGCCTTTCTTTGGTATCTTGATCAGAAGTCCTTTTTTCCAGTCTTTTGGTACTTGTTCTTCATCCCAAATCTTACTGAAGAGGATGTGGAGTATCTTGGTAGTTGCTGCTACGTTTGCCTTCAGTGCCTCCGCCGGGATGTTGTCTGGTCCCGCTGCTTTGCCGCTCTTGATTTGTCTAATGGCCATGCTGATCTCTTCAATTGTTGGTGGTCCAACATCGATTGGGAGGTCTGTGGGTGCTGCTTCGATGTTGGGTGGGTTCAGTGGAGTTGGTCGATTCAAGAGTTCCTTGAAGTGTTCTACCCACCTGTTTCGTTGTTCTTCATTGTCGGTGATTACTTTGCCTTCCTTGCATTTCACTGGGCTTTCTGGCTTACGGTAATCTCCAGCAAGTTTCTTTGTTGTATCATACAGTTGTCTCATGTTTCCCTCTCTTGCAGCCTTTTCCGCTGTCATCGCTAAATCTTCCACATATTTACGTTTGTCGGTTCTGATGCTCCTCTTCACTTGCTTGTTTGCCTCTGTGTATTCGGCTTGTGCCTTGGCTTTTTCCGCTCTGGTTCGGCTGATATTGATTGCTGCCTTCTTGTTCCTCCTTTCTTCAATCTTATCCAGTGAACCAACAGTGATCCATTCCTTGTGATGGTGCTTCTTTTGGCCCAGAACCTCCTGACATGTTGAAACGATTGCCTCCTTGATACCTTTCCAGTTGCTCTCCATGGTAGTTCCCTCTCCATTGAGTAGATCATGAAAGGCTTCGAACCTGTTGCTGAGGGCTATGTTGAATTTGTTGAGTTTGTCAGCATCTCGAAGATAGGCCGTATTAAACTTTTGTGATGTTGTCTGCACCGTTGTCCAGTGCTTCTTGAGTTTTAGTTTCATCTTGGCGACCAGCAAATGGTGATCGGATGCTATATCAGCTCCTCTTCTGGTTCTCACATCCTCCATCGTCCTCCTGAACTTTTTGTTGATGCAGATATGGTCGATTTGATTCTGTGTAGTGTGATCCGGTGAAATCCAAGTGGCTTTGTGTATGTTTTTGTGTGGAAATGTGGTGCCACCTATGACCAGTTTATTGAAGGCACATAGGCTTGCAAATCTCTCACCATTTTCATTCCTTTCTCCCAGTCCATGTCGTCCCATGACGTCTTCGTATCCAGTGTTGTCCATTCCAACCTTAGCATTGAGATTTCCCATCAGAATGGTCAGGTCCTTGGTTGGGCACTTTTCGAAGATCGACTGCAGCCTATCGTAGAATTGGTCTTTAGCGTCTTCATCGTAGTCGTTGGTAGGCGCATAGCATTGGATGATGTTCATTTTAATGCCCTCTCTCTTTGTTTTGAAGGAGGCTTTGATGATCCTTGGTCCATGAGATTCCCATCCAATAAGTGCATTTTGTGCTTGTTTAGACAGCATCAATGCAACTCCTTGTGTATGTGGGGCATTTTCTTCTTCATGACCGGAGTATAACAGAAGTTCTCCTGAAGATAGCCGTTGTTGTCCAACCTGCGTCCAATGTGTTTCACTGATTCCAAGCACTTCCAGGTTGTATTTTCTCATTTCTCCAGCAATTTGGAAGACTCTTCCGGTCTCCCACATTGTCCGGACATTCCATGTACCTATAAAAATTGTCGCTCTGGTTGTAAGAAGGTGCATCGGCCTCATGACTTCCGAAGGAACTCGGCTTTCATCATGAGACGTCATAATTATTCCTTCTACTCCCAGGGCAGAGTTTAAATGGTTTGAATGATTTTTTTCTGGTTAGCCTTTTTTTAGCGAGTTGATTTTCTACGGGATGGGGTCGCTAACCCCATGCCCAACCCTCCTCCTTTGTGTGGGCTTGGGACCGGCAGTAACCCCCAGAGGAGCTACAGGCGGAGTTTTCACTGTATTATACTCTTTCAATAACATATTCTAACCCTAATTTTTCACATTAATGCTTATACTCTTACTACTTCTACCACTATGGGATTTGAATCGACAACTGCATCTCTGTGCTTATGTGGGATGGCAACTTGACCTAATGTACGTACGTACGAAGTTCTACGTTGTGAATAACTGACTGACTGATCCTATCACCATATATGTACATCAATACTAGTTCCCACAAAGCATCTCCATAGCTGGACTAAATTCATATGATCCATAGCAAATAGTTCAAAATAATAGTACAGTCTGTTAGGCTCTCACACGACATTCAACCTTAATTTCTCAGCCGCCTTACCAGAGATACTAGCAATTCTTACTACACCCGTACGCAACTTATTCTAGCTTTTGGGCATATAGTAACAAGTCAGATAGCATTTGACTATTAGGTCATTTTTACCTTCTTATAATACCGTTTCTGCTAAGTAATTATGATCTTTGTTATTCGTATACGTGTTTATTATATTCATATATGTTATTGTGTGGTTTGTTTATCCGTATGTCTGCATCGCTTTATTTATTAGTTGTATATGTGAATTATATCCGAGTCCATTAAAAGACCCATATTTCGAGCGAGCTAGTTATGGCTCTCCACACTATATACTCTCATTCACTCTCTTGGTTTGTCTGCTCATACGAACGGCTGAAGTATATGTACCCCTAGTATTCGTATTCCGACTTTTATTCTGAGCCTGTTATGTCAACAAGATATATGCGAATTCAGTAAGAATTTATAATTTGTTATCATCATCGTTCATCATCAATGGAGTCAGTAAAAGGTCAGAGTGATGAACCCGATATGATTCACCTGGTGCCACACGTTCTTATCTCAGTAGTATTCACGGCCCTTAATACAAACCTTAAGTCGGTGTTTTTTCTCATAATCATCCAGGGATAAAATACTCCTGTGTTTACTAAAGGTTGTGCTTCCGTTGCTCCACCTTGGATGTAGAATAGGTGACAGCCTTCTACGTTCACGCCAACGGCAGGAGCCCTCATCGGCCATCGGTATGTTTATTCTGTCGTATCTAGGCGAAATCGCAACGTGGCCGACACTGCATAGCTCGATTCTCAAACATTTAATGGTACCGGCAAATCTCAGCGTCCCTGCATCTACTGTTCGACCTAATTTTCACGTTTCTAGGTACATTGTGATAATATTGGCGTGTCAGTGCGCACTTCTGAAGTTTGTCACGTTTAAGCATAGAGTGTAAAATCTCTTTTCCTAATTGTTTTTTTAATGGTACTACTATTCGAGTTAGCTTGTGCGCGTTCATATATGTGATCTGCAATCTCAGTTAATCTATCAATTCCAACCTCTCATTGACAGGAAAAGGTTATTTTGTCATTTTCATTTGAGGTGGTTACTATGATATACATACTTTTATCACTACCACTCCTATACTTTCATATTCATTTAGATTTTTTTCTGTCAATTAAACATTGACATAAATAATCTGTGGGTAAAAGTTATCTCTATCTGTTTGTCTATAATACCATTTCACTGTTGAAAAGTCTCTTCATTTCTGATGAAAACAAGACCCCTTTCTTTATCAACTCATCATCATAATTAACATAGGGGGTTTGTGAATATTGTTAACTTCGATCGTTTTTACAGACTAACCTTGAAAAACCACCAAATAGTGGCCAGATGTTTCGTTTCAATATGAGATTCCTCAGCAATACTCACCCACAACTCCACGTCGAGTGAAACTGAGGGACTTCATGTTTAGCGGTAAGCATCTAGCCTAAGTTAGCATCCAATGATTTACATGTCCAACTTCAATTAATTCACAATCTTGTACAACCATCTTCATATATCATTAATAGGCAATCACCTTACATCTGACATGGTTGAACTCAACTGGATACGATCTCTCACTTACAGCTCCAGGAACTGTCTCTCGTCATTACTCAGTGATGAGCACATTATTCTTGACGAAGTAGAGCGTTTATAGAGAATGTTGGATTTTATTGTTTACTTCATGAATTGATCATAGTTCATTAGGTAGGTGCTCACCACTATACAACTATTCAATATTTGCTAACCTGCAATGATTATCTAATTAGCAACAATGTAAATTATCATCGTAACTCTACAATTTGTCTATTATCTCCTTTTTTTCTATCTCTCTCTCTATTTTGATTACGTAATAGATATTTCATCAAATGAATTAAAAATTGAACAAAAACGTCCAAAATTATTCTCCAAATTAATGAAACCAATCATTATACAAATTAATGCCATTGCTGATTGTGAATTAATCACTTCAGGATATTCAACATGTGGAATAATGGATAAGCCATCTATGATAACCAATACTACTAGTACTAATACTACTACTACTACTAATGCTACTAACAATAATAATAGTAGTATCGATGAATTCAATCAAAAATTTTCTTCCGTAAATAAAACTGATAATTTATCTTCTGATTATATAATAAAGGGGAATCATAAAACATTCAATAAACATCATATAACAACTGAACAATCTTCTAAATCATTTGTATCACATAAAACACAATTTAGAATTGTTTATATTGTAAGTGTGTGTGTGTGTGTTTGTGGGGGACGGGGTCAATTAAATTTTATCATGTATTTATTATTATCAGAAGAAGGAGGGGCGATGTTTGTGGAGATTTTAATAAATTTATAATTGAATTTATGAGTTAATTAAAGCTAGATTACTATGGAAAACCTGAAAGCACTAGATGGATGCGGGATCATGGATGCCCACTGCTGAGAAGTCCCATATTTATTTTATTTAACACATAAATAATGGTACAAGGAAGCACCAGATTCATATGCGCCACACAAATCTCATTTGATTTGTGTGAGTGTTGTGATACTGCCCGGGTGCCCAAAACGAAACAGTTGGTTCTTTTAGGGGCAACACTCGGAACCTTTGACCTAAAGGTCTGGTCCACAAGACAGTCGAGCATCGTGAGGAGATGCAGTCCCATGGTAGCCGGTGACCAACGATTGATTCATACGCCATTTGTTCCCTTAGGTTACTGGAGCTTATGTGCACCATTGTTTTGGAATCAGAGTTTCCAAACTCCCCTAGGTGGACTTTTCCAACCCGGTTAAAGCGCCGGACATTGACTTTTCGTCCTCTCAATTTCGTAAACAACAGTGATGTCACGAGAAGGCAGTGATTAGAACTTCCCTGACGGAGGCTATTTACGCGTGGTCATATGAGAGCGTTTGGAGAGGGAGAGCTGACTCCCCCCACTCTCGGCCGTACCAGGGCATTTCGGAAATTTGTTGTAGCTTTGGATCCGTTTTTTAATAGGAATATCGTTGCTACTAGATATTTAAGGACTATCGTGCACTTGTTTTATCTCTGACTTATATTTATTTTTCTCTTTCCAATTATATAAATGAAAAGTCACCATTAGACATACTAGTTGTCCCTGTATCTGGTTCCCCAAGTAAACGAAATTTACTCATTGAAATATAAAATAAGAAAGATGAGATTACAAATCCCATTCAACATTTGGTTACTTTAATGGTTTATTGTTAAGATGATTTCTTAAATTGTTAATAAGAAGCTGTGAAGCTGTATAAAGTCAACATTGTTAACAATAAGATATCTATTTTCTCGATATTATATATCTCTGATTGAAACTATTCACAATGAATTGGATCATTACGATAAGTACTTCTACTAATCAAGATACCTTGGAAACTATCATTATCCTAATTCGTTAATTGCTGATTTTATTTCCAATTATTTGAAGGTCTTTAGAGATCCATATTTGCATTTCCTATAAGTCCCCACGTTTCTTGTAATATGAACTAACTTTAAAAATAATGCTTCTTCCATACTTCCAACACTTTTGTTTTCCGTTCAAGATTTAGGAGTAGAAAGTTCCTAGATATTACGAAGCCCGACCATTGCTGCTACCTTGACGTGGTGGTCGGGCTTGCCTATCGTGATGAACCAATCGAGCAATACTGGCTGAAACAATCGTTCCTCAAGTTCCTACCATGCCAGACAGGTCGGTTGAAGAGCGGTAAGACTAAAAGCAGCAAACCCAAGGTCCGGAGGCGAAGTCGTACTGCCGACTGTACAGAGGTGTGACAGCAGTAAGGTGTTTCCTTCAGACTACCAGCAATTAGAAAGTCCGATTTCAAGGCTTATTTTAGTATGTCTACAGTAGAGTTTTAATTTTCTTTAACTAATTAGTCTCTTAACCACTAATTCAATTGGATACCAACTAATTAATATAATGATCCATTCACTTTTGTTTTCCATCTTTCTCTCTTCTTTTTTTGTTGTTTACAAATCAAATAGCCTAATTATGATTCACATTCCGATTGGATAACTTCACAGTTGACCACTTCTATTGGTATTGGTGGAGGTGGACGGTCATCAACTACTAGTGGCCAACAACAGCCTCATATTCTTGTGCCACCATCTTCTACATCGACTATTGTAACTTGTTTTGGACAAGATTTACCTGAGGTCACAAATCCTAACATATTCAGTAGTACTGATGCCAATTGTAATACTAATATTACTATGAATTTAAATACAACCACCTCGAATATGTCAACTACTAATATTACTACTTCTACTTCCACTACTAATACTACTGTTATCAATAATAGTAGTAATAATAGTAATAATAATAGCAGTTTATTTCATCAATTATGTTTTGAAACACAATGGTCACGAGCTAGAGCTATATGTGATCAATTGAATATTATATTAGAGGTATATCAAAGTCAATCACGTCAATTGTATATGCAACAAAGATCCATTCATTATTGAAGGGAATATATCTATATACATAGACCCTCACCTTGTAAATGAACTTGGATTATTTGAATCTATTTTTTTCATATCAAATTTCTTTTCACATTTAACTTCTTGTATCTATGTGTGATTGTTTGTCTTGTGTGTGTGTATAGGATATTTGATTGACAAGGGATTAAACTCTATGACTGTATAATTTCTAACTTGATTTTCATATAAATCTTAACTCCAACAACCATTCTGTCTTCTTCTTCTTCCTAGATTGTGTTGATTAGATGACTTTTATGGTAGCATTGCAACTCATTGTCTATTCATGAGACTAGAATTACCTTATTGAAATCCTAGACTGATCTAAGTTAAACCACCATTAAAAACCCGGTGCTACGTTTGAAGAGATTAGGATATCGCTTAAACTAGCGAATGGAACGAAAGTCAGCAATACAACAACAGACCAACTTAATCTGTTTAACTGTGCTCCAACCCCACTAACTAGAGGGAAAAGACAAGGAAAAAATATATATTCCACAAGCAGTCGGGAGCACGGACGAACAAACACATAACTCATTCGTATTAATACAGTACAAAGATGTCCTTGGAAACGACGCAAGATATCGTACTGAAAGAGGGAATGGACCTATGATATTTAAAGTCCTTTCAGGTGGGAAATACAAATCGAAGGTGAAAATGAGTGCTTTTGAAGCGATAATGAAGAATTTGAATTCCCGTAACGAAATTACAAAAAATAGGACATTTACCAAGTGATTTCTGGGAATCTAGCATCCCGAACACCTGAAAGCACTGAAAGCCTGGCATCCAAAAATGTTAATGTCTAACCTTAATCGATACATGATCTTGGGCAACTATCATCTAGAGTCTAAGTATTCGCACTTGAGACCAAAGGTCCTGGGTTCGATTTCCGCGTGCGGGGTCATGGATGTGTATTGCTAAAGAGTCTCATACTAAAACGAAACGGTCTTCCAATGCTTTTAGGTTTTCAGTGCTTCTACCCAGATACGTGAATCTCTCCACATCTTCCAGATTTTCGCCATCAGGTGTGATTGGGTTAGTGTTTTCCGTATCGTATTTGAGAATCTTGCTTTTTCTCTTGTGTATGTTGAGGCCTATCGATGCAGAGGCTGCTGCTACGTTTGCTGTCTTCGCCTGTATTTGTTCGTGTGTGTGGGATAGGGGGGCTAGGTCATCTGCGAAGTCCAAATCGTCTAATTGGTCCTGTGATGTCCATTGTATTTCGGGCTTCCCGTCAGATGTCGATGTCTACATAATTCAGTCAATCACCAGAAGAGGAATGGGGAGAGTAGACAGCCTTGTCTGACTCCGGTCCCTACTGGAAATGCATCTGTCAGCTGTCCTCCATGCACGACTTTGCTCTGTGGTCCGTCGTATGAGTTCTGGATAATGTTGACAGTTTTTTCAGGAACTCCATAGTGTCGAAGAAGTTTCCATAATATTCTCCGGTTCACATTGTCAAACACCTCACAGTCGATGAAGTTGATGTATATTGACGAGTTCCACTCAATTGATTGTTCAACGATGATCCGTAGTGTCGTAATTTGGTCTGTGCACGACCGATCCTTACGGAATCCAGCCTGTTGATCTCGAAGTTGGGCGTCTACTGCGTCTTTCATGCGGTTCAGCAACACTGTTGAAAACGTTTCCAAGTACTGACAACAGTGTAATGCCTCTGTAATTGTCACATATGCTCAGAAGTCCTTCCTTTGGTATCTTGATGAGGTATCCTTCTGTCCAGTCCGTTGGCATTTGTTCCTCTTCCCAAATCTTCTTGCACAGAAGGTGAAGCATGTTTGCAGTTACTTCAATGTTTGATTTCATTGCTTAAGGTGGTACATTGTCAGATCCTGCTGCTTTCCGATTCTGGATTTTTGTGATGTCCTTCTTGATTTCTTCGATCGTTTAAGGAGTGATATCTATAGGAGGGTTTGTGTATGCTGCTTCGATGTCCGGTGGATTCAATGGAGCCGGCTTGTTCAGCAGTTCCTCGAAGTATTCTACCCATCTGTTCCTCGGTTCTTGAGTCTCCGTGATTGTCTTTCCTTCCTTGTCCTTGATGGGTCTATCTGGTTTACTATATCTCCCTGCTAGTTTCTTCGATGTGTCATATAGTCGTTTCATATTTCCTTCTCTTGCAGCCTTCTCCGCTGACTTTTCTAGTTCTTCCATGTATTTCTGTTTGTCGGTTTTAATGCTCATCTCCACTTGCTTGTTTGCTTCTGAGTATTCTGCTTGTGCTTTGACTTTCTCTGCTCGTGTTCGACTATTGCTAATTGCTGTGTTCTTGTTCTTCCGTTCTTACATTTTGTCCAGGGTTTTCCTAGAGATCCTTTCCTTATGATAATGCTTCTTGAGACTCATAACCTCCTGACACGTTGAAGTTAATGCTTCTTCGATCCCTTTCCAGTTGTCCTCCATCGTAGTTTCGTGTTCTTTCAGTAAATCCTGTAAAACTTGGAACATGTTGTTGAGAGTTATCTTGAATTCGTTGAGCTTGTCAGTATCTCAAAAGAAGGCTGTATTGAACCTTTGTAATGCTGTTTACCCAGTTGTCCAGTGTTTCTTTAGTTTCAGTTTCATCTTGGCTATAACCAGGGATGATCTGAAGCTATGTCAGCTACTCTCCTGGTTCTCACATCTATTGTCCTTCGGAACATTTTGTTGATACAGATGTGATCTATCTGGTTCTCTGTGGTTTGGTCCGGCGAGATCCATGTAGCTTTGTGTATGCGTTTGTGCGGAAATATTGTGCCGCATATAACCAATTTGTTGAATGCACATAGATTTGCAAATCTCTCCTCATTTTCATTTCTCTCTCCTAGTCCATGTCGTCCCATTATATCTTGATATCCTATGTTGTCCACTCCGACTTTAGCATTTAGATCTCCCATCAGGATTGTGAGGTCTTTTCTTGAACACTTCGCTATGATTGATTGAAGCCTCGAGTAGAACTGATCATTTATCATCGTCGTTGCTATCATTTGGTTGGTGCATAACACTGGATAAAATTCACTGTAATTCTGTCCTTTGCTTTGAATGGTGTTTTGGTGATTCTGGATCCATGAGGTTCCCATCCTATAAGTGCATTTCGTGCTTCTCTGGACAGCACTAGAGCAATTCCCTCGGTGTGTGGAGCATTTTCCTCTTCGTGACTGGAGTACATTAACATCTCTCTAGTATCTAGCCTTTGTTGTCCAGCTTGTGTCCTATGGGTTTCGCTAATTCCGAGTACTGTCAATTTGTATCTCCTCATTTCCATTGCTATTTGATTGGTCTTCCCGGTCTCCCACATTGTTCACTCACAAGTTATAACAGTACCTATAAAGAGTGTTGCTCTGGTTGTTAGAAGGTGCATCGGCCTCGTGACTTCCGAAGGAACTCGGCTTTCATCCTGAGACGTCATAATTTTTGCTTCAACTCGAAGGGCAGAGTTTAAATGATTTGAATTATTTTTTTCTGGTTAGCGTTTTTTCTAGCGAGTTAGTTTTTCTACGGGATGGGGTCGTTAACTCCATGCTCAACCCTCCTCCTTTGCCCGGGCTTGAAGAAGAGCTACAGGCAGAGTTATGAAATTTATACTCTGTATATAAAGAATAGAATATCGTAAATGTTATATGCGTCAATGTTGTTCATTCAGGGTATTATCAGCTTGCAAACTCTCTTATTTCCATATGATAAAATTATGAGTTATGGGGAAAATGAGCAGTCACTAAACTAATCTAGGATCCAAATGTCTTGCTATTCTTTGATTGCAAATGTTTTCAAGTTAATGACTAGTATGCTTGTCTTGTAGATGAAATTCAATATTTTCAGGTGATATATGTGCAGTTCGTGCCACTAAACCAAAATGAACACAGTCATCCAATACATCAAGTTCACCCAAACATTTGAACATTTCATAATTAACTCAAGTCGAAATATTTCGTGTAAGGCATTCAGGACATTATTGAAGTATTTTCTGAAAAAGGAAATAAGCCATAATTATACATTTTAAAAATGTGTGCCTACATTCACAAAATTCAATCGTTTTTGACAACATTAGATAAAATTTATACAAGTGATAAACTTTGTAAGTACTACTGTAGTGAACAGAACACAGGTGGGGACAATCGGATGTGTTTTAGCATCACATTACAGAATATCTCACTAAAACCTGATTACCATACAGGAAACAGTTAATTTGCAAAATAACAATCAATTGTCTCAGTTTGACTGTTCTGCAAATATCCGTTCATAGTCTCCGATTATAATTAATCATGCATTTTCGTACCAACTGTGTGCCGTTCCCGTTCTGTTCTTATCGATCTTCTACTGAAATACATTCAATACCCGACCATCACCATATACTACTTATGTAGATATCAATAACTCACACCACACTCGCCCCTCCTTTAAAGCATTCGTTCTTGCGGTGGTTCTGCTCGCCGTGAACACTGACATAATATCAATAATCTGTTGTGTTCACTGCAGTACATGATGGTTCTGGGTTTTGATCGTAATTGTGTAGTGAAAGAGAACACAAATAGGGATTATCGAATGTTTTGGAACACACAATTACAGATACTCATAGTGAAATCTGAGAATCATATAGTAAATATTTCATTTGCAAAATATCAGTCAATCATCTCAGACTTGATTGTTCCTTCATTTCCACACCAATCATTCTCTTTTCTTTGATCTTTTACCGTCAGATATTTCACTTTCGATTGACGATACATACTACTTATACTTGTCAACATCAGTAGTACACACCACAGTTGTACATTGTTGTAGACTTTGTAGAATAAAACAAAACATTTTTCCAAACTTCTAAACCTTCGAATCTCACGGCTAGCACCTGACCCTTAGACCACTGAGTTGAGGATCAGTGGTATAGTTCGCGATATTGTACAACCATCTGGTTGTTGCTTAACTAGTTATTGATGAATGAATCAGTCTGCTTGTACTGTCTTGTTTTCTGTGTGTCGTTCCGTTGCTACCAGAAGCTGATAAGAGTATTTCTTAATCATTCCAAACAACTGTATCAGTATTGGTAATCTACAGTCAGCTCAAGTCACAACATTGAAAAAATACTCTGTTTCAAGACATTATAATATATCCCTCCCGTATCCCTTCCAGCCATATGGAATGATGAAGCCTAGTAGGCCCTTCTGAAGAAGAGTGCTACAGCACGGCACAACTATCGGGGTGAGATAAATTTTTCTGCAATGCCACTCGGAACCATCACATAACACTCACACAGAACCCTTTTTTTGTCTTTTTTGTTTTTGTTTTTATTTGGGCAGACTTTTTTTAATATTTTACCTCTCTTTTGGAACTCTCAATAGTTATGCACTGACTCCTTGTAGCACTCGTAATCGCTTTTTGGGTATTGGTAGAGTGGGTGATTAGGCCGATCTCCACCACACACGATTAACCGCTCACGTTAGGCCATGGAAACAGTCCCATGATCCGGGAGGCACGATAAGGACGTGTGAGTCGGATTTTGCCCCCTCCATAAATACATTTATCATCCTTATTGGTTTCGTCAGGACATTCCAAAAAATCTCCTTTTAACCAATCCGTCAATACTGTTGAATAAACTTTATAAGTTGACAGTAAAACATACAAATTATATTCGAATTATCCATATCTTCTTCAGTTATCAGCCAAATAATTCAAAATTACATTGGTCGTAGTTATTTTTTTGTGGTTTTAATAAAAGTTGTTTGTTAATTAGGTTAGTAGTATACTCTTCTTCTGTGTTCTGTTGTCATAGGGACACTTGGGTGTAACGGAAATTCATTGTAGTTGCGTGAATCATTCAGCTCGAGATCACAATCGTAAATTTCATGAAATACTTAAGTAAACTATCCAATTATAAACTTTAGGCAGATTAGAATTAATAATGGCGAACAGCTGAAAAATTATGATATGATAGAGGAAAATTATGAGATTGCTGATGATCCAAAGGCTTAAGCCATAGCTATCTGATGTGGTTGGGTATTTTCTGTGTATATGGTTGCTGGTGTAAAGGCAGTGAAATGTCACTGAGCCCTAGCCAAATCATCCGGCAGTTGGGTCACTGAATATAGAACAGATCATCGATCCTTGTCAGGGTCAAGGACAACCAACGTGCATCAGTTAGTCATATACCATGTGCTGGCGCATGTCATAATACTATAGTACAGGGAAGGGGTAATCCACTATAGATGCTGACCGCGAGGTGTGACTTCGAAGTTAGCTGGTTTGTCACATCGTTCCCGTTTAACTCGAGTGGGCCTCCAATCATTCGACAGAGATCAACAACATTGATAGTCTACATTGGCTTTAATTTTCCGGAGTTTCTAGTCAATTGATCAGTAATTCTCTTTTTTGGATCCTATTTAGTTTGAATTCATTTATTAGGTTTATGAGCGAAACAACCAACCGGCCATCAATTCTTTTAGACCAATTATATCCTCGAAACGTAATCTGATCGATAACAGTATTCATTGTAACACCTGCGGATAAACTCCACGTTGTCAAGTCATCGAGGGGTAATGTAATCAGTAATTAGGGTTGTTTCCGTTTGTTTAGTCGCTCAGTTGTAGACATTTTGGGATACTTGGAGGTTTGACTTCTGCTATATTTTAGTTTTTCATCCATTATGACTCAGTGTAGTACACTTAACACGTCCATACCATGATGAAAATATAAGTTAATTTATGTAGAAGAGATAAAAATTGGCTTAATTAGATAACATTATTATATAGTTGAAAGCGTGAATCAATTGAAGCTAGACTGATAGGTCCTGGGTTTGAATCTCGCGAGTGCGAGATCATGGATGCACACTGCTGAGGAGTCCCATAATAGGACGAAACGACCATCCAGTGCTTCCAGTTTTTCCATGGTGGTCTAGCTTCAATTAACTCACGCTTTCAACCATGAAAATACTAAATCTCCACAAAACTCCTTCTGATAACATTATTTTAGACTGTGGGTTTATCAGATAGAAATTCCTCTATTTCAGATTGCTTAGTATCTCCGAGACTTCCATAGTAAGTGCATTATTCTCAAAATACTAAGTTAAGATGTTGTAGCTCAACATTTTACTCGGAAACTAACTAGGCAACTGATAGTCAATAAATCTAAGCATATCATATGCTTGTACTTAAACGTTCCTACGAACTAAAAAGCCCTGAACTGGACTTTCTATTGGAGGAAACGAGCCAGCTATACCCTTATTCAAGGTTTCTACTTATATCTCTCTATTTATATCGGAAGAATAGATATTTATGTATCGATGATGTGTACAGCTGTTCACTTGACTTAATCAATTACAGCTTTCTAGTCATTTCTTAGTCTTCTCACCTTTTCATTACCCTTTAAACTCGGGTACTGGATTTATGAATATCAGAATTAAACATTGTAGATCATAACAATAATATAATGTTCAATGTTATCATTATACACAAAACGATAAGCAAGATTCTCCGATACAACACAGCATGCACCAATCGAATCACATTTGACGGAGAAGCTGTGGAGGATGTAAAGACATTTACATATGTGGGCAGTATCATTGATGAATACGGTGGATCTGATGCAGATGTGAAGGCGCAGATCCACAAAGCAAGAGCAGCATATTTAAAATTGAAAAACATCTGAAACTCAAAACAATTGTCAACCAACACCAAGGTTAGAATTTTCAATACAAATGTCAAGACAGTTCTACTGTATGGGGTGGAAACCTGGAGAACCAGGAAAGCCATCATTCATAAGATACAGGTGTTTATCAACAGTTGTCTACTCAAAATACTTCGGATCCGTTGGCCAGACACTATGAGCAACAACCTACTTTGAAAGAGAACAAACTAGATTTCAGTGGAGGAAGAAATCAGGAAGAAGCGTTCGAAGTGGATAGAACACACATTGAGGAAAGCACCGAACTGCATCACAAGACAAGCCCTCATTTGTAATCCTGAAGGCCAAAGGAGAAGAGGAAGACCGAAGAACACATTACACCGAGAAACTGAGACAGACATGAGAAGAATGAACAACAATTGGATCGAACTAGAAAGGAAGGGGTAGGACAGAGTGGGTTGGAGAAAGCTGGTCGGCGGCCTATACTCCATTGGAGGGTGACATGCTTAAGTAAGTAACTAAGTAATCTTTACAAATCTACTACTATGAATCAATGATTTCTTTTTTCTCTAATTCCATTAAGAATAATGTAAATACTGAAATATAAAAAAAAACCTTATTTCCATTAGATGAAATAAATTTTTTTTCTTTTTATCCTTGTATGTTTTTGTGTTTTTTGTTTTACTAGGTGAGTGAAAATTTCTTTATCCATATCTATTCTCTCACTCTTCCTCTCTCCCTCCCTCACTCCCTCTTTCTTTTTTCTCTTTCTCTGTCTTTATCGACTTTTTCTTCCTTTACCAAAATCATTCCAACTTTTCATACCAGTTAACCGATCGAGTATAATGGATAAACTAATAAATTCATTATAACTAAATGGTATTATAGACATTATGAATTAATGATGTTGATTGATCGATTCAATTTGGTTACTTTCTATCTCGCTCTCCTTTTTTTAATATACCTCAGGTTATGTTTCTTGTTGTTAACCTTTATAACTTGTGGTCATGTGTGCCCTCAAATGCCCTGGTACGGTCGAGAGTGGGGATGGCCTGCCCTCTCTCTCGAAATGCTCTCACACGGCCATGTGGATACAACCTCTGCCAGGGAAGTTCTACTCACTGGCTTCTCGTGGCATTACTGTTGTTTACGAAATTGAGAGGAAGAAAAGCAAATGTCCGGCGCATTTACCAGGTTGGTGGATACGGAGAGTCCACCTAGGGGAGTTGGAAAACCCTGATTCCAAACCAATGGTACACATGGATTCCAGTATCCTGAGGGAACAAATGGCGTATGATCTTATTGTTTGTGACCGGCTACCATGGGACTGCTTCTCCTTACGATACTCCACTGCCTTGTGGATCAGATCTTTAGGTCAAAGGCTCTGGGTGTGGTCCCCTAAGAAAACCACCTGCTTCAGTTTGGGCACATGGGCAGTATCACAGCCCTCACACAAATCGAATGAGATTTATTTGGCGCATATGTATCTGGTGCTCCATTGTACCAATATTCATGTGTTCAAACAAATAAATATAGGAGGTCAGTTGTGGCCCAATTTTCTCACATGTAACATTTAACACTGTGAGATTGAGTGATGCTAGTTCAAATACCACAAAGAGTACTGATTTTTTAAAGATTGTTGACAGGATCTGACATGCATGAAAACCACATTTGAACACTTAATAATCAAGGATACTAAACAATAGGAAGTTCAGAGAAATCAGTGTAAATCAAGGCATTCTAATCATGTAAGTGTAAAACTTGAAATGGAGGTTTAATCAAGTTTTATTATATCTTACAATACTGAAGATACCGAACGATTTAAACTTTCTGCTACAATATCCAGATATCTAATCAGGGGGACTCATTTGTACACTAATGTAGATCATCTTATATTCTGTTGACGTGGTACATTAAATGTGTTTGGCTATTATTGTTATTATTATTATTATTATTTGTGGAAACAGTACCACATACGAGTATCGTCATAAGAAAAATGTACTAAACCAGGCTACGTTTTTACTTGTAAACTCCATATCTACTACTACATCCATCATCAAGATCAATGTGTAGAAATCGTCCGGATCATAGTTTTGAACTTTTCAAGTAAGGAATTACTGACCATCAGCAACAGCGTTTTATGGGAGAGGACACACCATCTTCCACCTGAACAGGAAATTAGGAGAAGACGTTGGAAGTGGATCGACATACATTGAGGAAATCATCAAACTGCATCACGATGCAATTCCTAACTTGGAATCCTGAAGTGAAGCGGAAAAGAGGAAGTCCAAAGAACACATTACTCCGGGAAACAGAAGCAGATATGAAGAGGATGAATGTTAACTGGAAAGAACTGGGAAGGATTGCCCAAGACAGAGTTGGATGGAGAATGTTGGTGTGCGGCCTATGCTCCTCGACGAGGGATAACAGGCGTAAGTAAGTAAGTAAGTAAGTAAGTAAGTAAGTAAGTAAGTAAGTAAGTAAGTAATTAAGTAATTAAGTAAGTAATTAAGTAAGTAATTAAGTAAGTAAGTAAGTCAATATCTAAGACACCGTTGTAGGCCAAAGTCAAAAGGCAATCCGGTTTGAAACAGTTCTTTGTACTAATAAATTAAGGATTGCTAGTTTGAGTTTAAAAACAATTATTCAGCTTGCTCATCACCTTTGTAAACATCCATTCATCATATTTAATATGAATGAGCAAGACCAAAATACTCATCGATAATTAAACGCATTAGCTGTTTAATCAAACTACACAGTCTAATCAATGTTATGTAACTGATAGTTTCACTGTATGAAATTATAGGGAAATAGATATCAGATCTTGATGGAGTTTTGTTCTCTGAGCTGGATGGTTTGGTCGTGGAGCTTTCATCGTCCTTCTGAACGATATCATCAGCACAAACTTCGGGTAGAAGTGAAGTGTTTGACTTTCTCCACATCAGGTTCACAGCTTGTCCTGTGCACCTCGATGTTGATTGGTTCTTGTTGACCTCAAATTGACAG